>NC_057949.1:2843800-2961890 GCF_018555375.3 Anguilla rostrata
AGCTCCCGAAAACCAGTGGCGGATCGCTCTTCCATTTCGCTCTATTTCTTTCCAATGGCGTGCTCTGCCTCCGTCCATTCCTTACCAATCAAATCTCCCCGTCTCTGCGGTCCATTTCTACCAATCGGGTCTCGTTCAGCCGGCCATTTCTTACCAATCAAATCTCCCCGTCTCTCCGGTCCATTTTACACGGTCGGTCTCGTTCACCCCGTCCATTTCTTACTAATCAAATCTCCCTCTCTTCGGTCCATTTCTTACCAGTCGGGACTCGTCATTCCCATCAATTTCTTACCTATCAAATCTTCCCTTCTCTGCAGCTCCATTCTTACGACCAGGACTCGTCATGCCCGTCCATTTCTCGCCAATCAAATGTGGCAGCACAACTGTTTACTTTGAATGCATGGCACCGATTAGATGTGGATGACAGGAGAACGCGATGTTCTATCTTGTTCTATCAAGGCCCATGGTCCTGGAGACAGCTGCAGGCTAAGCTCAAACTTGATTATCTCATCTCGTTACCAGATTTTAAAAGACGGATAATTGATATTTGGTCTGTGACCTGTGCTTGTTTTAAACCCTGAACTTGTTTAACACTGTTTTAGTTCATGTATTCTGTCATGTTGGTTGGTTTATTCTGTGCGCTACTGTTGTCGTTGTTTTTGTTTTGTACGCGTTTCATATAGCTTTGGCCCTGTCTTGGCTATTTCTCACTTAAGGTTTAATCTCAACGTGACTTCCTAGTCAAATAAAGGTTCATATTGTCTAGACAGTCTGCATTGTGAAGAGATCAAGACAACAGCCTCTGTCATTCACTGCGATACTGAAGAACACTGTGGGATTTTGCATGATTTATAAAGGTAAGACAACTGCATTAAATTATTTAAATCGTTAAGGTTTAAGACAAAAGCTAGCTATTGTCTGACAGTAATGAAGATGGTACGTTCCTTTTACCATATTTGATTATTTAGCGATAGCTTGCTGATGGAAATTTACCTCAAGACGATTCCTGACAAAAACGTAGTAGTACATAAAGTTTTTGTTAAGTATAATAATGTACATCAAGATCATTTTCAAAGTATAGTTTAAGTACTTTATAAAATGAAATTGGTCCATTTTAATTATAATTAAAGTATGTCCTGGGCTACACTTTAAGTGTGCCATTACTGAACTACCACTAAACTTTGTATGCCATATCTTTAAAATGTGATCTAATTTTACTTCTGTATTGTAAGTAAGGTGAAGATGCACTGGAAATACCTGGGATCCAGTAGCAGGGATTTAGTCCAGAAAAAGTCTGCTTAAGGCACACTATTATAAACGTTTCTGTAAGGAAGTAACGTTAACCCATGATAATATTATGTTATTACATATTAATATGTTAGCTATTATTGTGATGTTCTGTGGAGCACTGACATGTTGTATGGCCTAGCTAGAACTGTAGTTGCATAGTATACATAGACTAATAAAATTAGGTTCACTGGACTGACTGTGAATCCCTGTTAGACTGATCTGAGCTGAGTATAAATCAAGTACGATATACTTCAGCTAACTTTGATAGATGCATACATGTGATATGATGATGATTTTTATTGGCATTCCAATATAAAATACTCACGATGTATCCTTTGCGGGAGGTGATGAGAAGCAGAGTCTGAAGCGTTCGCTAGTCTCATCCGATATTGGGACATTGGAAATAGGAGGACACAATGATCGGCCTCTGGGACGAAGACGAGGTGGCAGTGGAGGAAAGGAGTGTGCATTTTGAGTATTGGGACGGACCCCAAATGAGAAGGGAAACCAGTTTATCTCAGGCGTTTTCTCACCTGCAATTGAATCACGCCGGCAAAAGTCAATAGAGCCTTCTAGACAGGCTGTTCTCACATTGCCCCTGCCCAGTAAGTAATCAGCAACAATGGAGTACAAGCGATGATTGACAGCGATGTTCCCACTGCCACACATGGCGTTTAGTGCAGGTCCACATCTCAGGAGCTTGGTCGCACGAAGACCGACAGTCCTAAATGGAAAACTACAAATCTTAGAACTGGATTCCACTCTGTGGAACCGGTATCAGCTTAAGCAGGAGGTAAACTCAAGCAGAGGGCTCAGCTGTACGCGACGAAAGATGAAACACCTCCCATTGCCGAAACCGAGATTGAACCAGGGACCTTTAGATCTTCAGTCTAACGCTTCCCAGCTGAGCTATTTCGCCACAAGTTTGCAGCATTCTCGGATTTGCCGGCCTGGGCCTGGTAGGACGTACAGAAATCTTCCGCCAGGCTCGCTGGGAGCTAAAGCAGCAAAATCTCTGCACAAAGCATGCTAAAGATGAAGTACTTGAGTAAGACTGCAACAGTTTCTTTTAAAAATACTTTGCCTGGTAACACGTGCACAGTACGTCGGACAGTACATTTGCAATTGTCAATGTTTTCGGTGCTTGTCCCTTACAGACAAACCAATTCAAAAATGTCTTTTATGCCGGTCTTGGACTAGGGCTTCTTCCTTGCGCGACAGCCTTTCGGCCATGGCGATGTAGGATTCTCGAAATGGTGGATGTAGATACTTTGGTACCTTACGCCTCCAACTCCTTCACCAGCTCCTTTGTTGTGTCTTGGGATTCAGTTGAACCTTTCGGACCAAAGTTCGTTCAGCCCAGGTAGATAATTGTTCCCTACTTCTGAACGATGCAGTGTCTTTGTGGTCCCAAGATTTTTATATTTGCAGACAATTGTTTGTACAGATGCTCGTGGTACCTTCAGTTGTTTGGAAATTGCTCCCAAGGAGGACCCTGACTTTTGGAGGTCCAGAATTTCTTTTCTGAGGTCTTGGCTGAGTTGCTTGGATTTTCCCATGGTATCATGGGCAAAGGCAGTGGCTCTAAAGGTAGGCCCTTCAATGCAGCCACAGGTGCCAATAAACTCCCAATGAAGTCCTAATTATGACAGTTGGACAATCAGAAGCTTCTAAAAGTCATTACATCAATGTCTGGAATCTTCCAGACTGTGTAAGGAGACAGTCATCTTGGTGTATGTAAACCTGCGACCATCTGGAATTTGAATGAATTAAAACGGAAATAAATCTGTCTCTAATCGGCTGTTGTAAATTACCGCTGATGTGAACAAAGCAGATGCCCTAATTGACTAGCCAAAAGATACGTATGGTAACATGAAATGTGCGGAGTCGTGAAAACTGAGTTTGAGTATCTTAAGCCTTGGTGCATGTGAACTTTGGCCCAACCGTACATGTAAAAATTCTTGTCAAACAAATTCACAGATGTCACAAGCTGCACTAACGGAAAACAGTCTACAACCCATACAAAACCCGTGTGAATTTCATCGTATGTTCCCTTCTAATTAGGACACATTGTGGAAGAGAACACGTCGGTGTTTACTGGCATTTTCAGGGTAAAGCCACGGGCGACAGGGCGACTAACCAGCTTTGTCCTCGTTAGTATAGTGGTCAGTATCCGCCTGTCACGGGAGACCGGGTTCAATTCCCGACGGGAGAATACGTTTTGTTGTCCACTCTGACAAAACGTAGTAAAGGAAGGCCAGAGAGCCTTGGCCCGTGCGGGGTCGAACCCGCGACCTTGGCGTTATTAGCACCACGCTCTAACCAACTGAGCTAACGGCCCGTGAACAGGTCATCCGTCAGCTATCGCCGCAACCATAGGGTAATTGCTTTCACACCAAGAGATTGTGGAAGTTCGCTAGGAATTCAAAGACGCATCGAACAAGATGACACGTCCGCCAAATTCCTAACTCGAATCATTGACTCAGAGCCCAGAAGGCCGACCGATTCATCGTTGCCCCTGCTCTTTTTGGAATTCGGTGGAACCGGGAACACTGTTGAAGACAGACAGTACCGCTGGATTCTGGATACGGCTTCGCTCAGCTGGTCCAATGGGGAATTGGCAACGAGAGCAGGAGAGTCTAGCTCCGAAACCAGTGGCGGGTCGCTCTTCCATTTTCGCTCCATTTCTTTCCCAAAGGCGTGCTCTGCCCGTTCATTCCTTACCAATCAAATCTCCCCTCTGCGGTCCATTTCTTACCAATCGGGTCTCGTTCAGCCCGCTCCATTTCTTACCAATCAAATCTCCCCGTCTCTCCGGTCCATTTCTTACCGGTCGGGTCTCGTTCAGCCCGTCCATTTCTTACTAATCAAATCTCCCTCTCTTCGGTCCATTTCTTACCAGTCGGGACTCGCATTCCCATCAATTTCTTACCTATCAAATCTTCCCTTCTCTGCAGCTCCATTTCTTACCGACCAGGACTCGTCATGCCCGTCCATTTCTGCCAATCAAATGTGGCAGCACAACTGTTTACTTTGAATGCATGGCACCGATTAGATGTGGATGACAGGAGAACGCGATGTTCTATCTTGTTCTATCAAGGCCCATGGTCCTGGAACGAGCTGCAGGCTAAGCTCAAACTTGATTATCTCATCTCGTTACCCGATTTTAAAAGACGGATAATTGATATTTGGTCTGTGACCTGTGCTTGTTTTAAACCCTGAACTTGTTTAACACTGTTTAGTTCATGTATTCTGTCATGTTGGTTGGTTTATTCTGCGCTACTGTTGTCGTTGTTTTTTTTTTGTACGCTGTTTCATATAGCTTTGGCCCTGTCTTGGCTATTTCTCACTTAAGGTTTTAATCTCAACGTGACTTCCTAGTCAAATAAAGGTTCATATTGTCTAGACAGTCTGCATTGTGAAGAGATCAAGACAACAGCCTCTGTCATTCACTGCGATACTGAAGAACACTGTGGATTTTGCATGATTTATAAAGGTAAGACAACTGCATTAAATTATTTAAATCGTTTAACGGTTTAAGACAAAAAGCTAGCTATTGTCTGACAGTAATGAAGATGGTACGTTTCCTTTTACCATATTTGATTATTTAGCGATAGCTTGCTGATGGAAATTTACCTCAAGACGATTCCTGACAAAACGTAGTAGTACATAAAGTTTTTGTTAAGTATAATAATGTACATCAAGATCATTTTCAAAGTATAGTTTAAGTACTTTATAAAATGAAATTGGTCCATTTTAATTATAATTAAAGTATGTCCTGGGGCTACACTTTAAGTGTGCCATTACTGAACTACCATAAACTTTGTATGCCATATCTTTAAAATGTGATCTAATTTTACTTCTGTATTGTAAGTAGGTGAAGATGCACTGAAATACCTGGGATCCAGTAGCAGGATTTAGTCCAGAAAAAGTCTGCTTAAGGCACACTATTATAAACGTTTCTGTAAGGGAAGTAACGTTAACCCATGATAATATTATGTTATTACATATTAATATGTTAGCTATTATTGTGATGTTCTGTGGAGCACTGACATGTTGTATGGCCTAGCTAGAACTGTAGTTGCATAGTATACATAGACTAATAAAATTAGGTTCACTGGACTGACTGTGAATCCCTGTTAGACTGATCTGAGCTGAGTATAAATCAAGTACGATATACTTCACGCTAACTTTGATAGATGCATACATGTGATATGATGATGATTTTATTGGCATTCCAATATAAAATACTCACGATGTATCCTTTGCCGGGAGGTGATGAGAAGCAGAGTCTGAAGCCGTTTCGCTAGTCTCATCCGATATTGGGACATTGGAAATAGGGAGGACACAATGATCGGCCTCTGGGGCACGAAGACGAGGTGGCAGTGGAGGAAAGGAGTGTGCATTTTTGAGTATTGGGACGGACCCCAAATGAGAAGGAAACCAGTTTATCTCAGGCCGTTTTCTCACCTGCAATTGAATCACGCCTCGGCAAAAAGTCAATAGAGCCTTCTAGACAGGCTGTTCTCACATTGCCCCTGCCCAGTAAGTAATCAGCAACAATGGAGTACAAACGATGATTGACAGCGATGTTCCCACACTGCCACACATGGCGTTTAGTGCAGGTCCACATCTCAGGAGCTTGGTCGCACGAAGACCCGACAGTCCTAAATGGAAAAGTACAAATCTTAGAACTGGATTCCACTCTGTGGAACCGGTATCAGCTTAAGCAGGAGGTAAACTCAAGCAGAGGGGCTCAGCTGTACGCGACAAAAGATGAAACACCTCCCATTGCCGAAACCCGGGATTGAACCAGGGACCTTTAGATCTTCAGTCTAACGCTCTCCCAGCTGAGCTATTTCGGCCACGAAGTTTGCAGCATTCCTCGGATTTGCCGGCCTGGGCCTGGTAGGACGTACAGAAATCTTCCGCAGGCTCCGCTGGGAGCTAAAGCAGCAAAATCTCTGCACAAAGCATGCTAAAGTATGAAGTACTTGAGTAAGACTGCAACAGTTTCTTTTAAAAATACTTTGCCTGGTAACACGTGCACAGTACGTCGGACAGTACATTTGCAATTGTCAATGTTTTGGTGCTTGTCCCTTACAGACAAACCAATTCAAAAATGTCTTTTTATGCCGGTCTTGGACTAGGGCTTCTTCCTTGCGCACAGCCTTTCGGGCCATGGCGATGTAGGATTCTCGAAATGGTGGATGTAGATACTTTGGTACCTTAGCCTCCAACTCCTTCACCAGCTCCTTTGTTGTCGTCTTGGGATTCAGTTGAACCTTTCGGACCAAAGTTCGTTCAGCCCAGGTAGATAATTGTTCCTACTTCCTGAACGATGCAGTGTCTTTGTGGTCCCAAGATTTTTATATTTGCAGACAATTGTTTGTACAGATGCTCGTGGTACCTTCAGTTGTTTGGAAATTGCTCCCAAGGAGGACCCTGACTTTTGGAGGTCCAGAATTTCTTTTCTGAGGTCTTGGCTGAGTTGCTTGGATTTTCCCATGGTATCATGGGCAACAAGGCAGTGGCTCTAAAGGTAGGCCCTTCAATGCAGCCACAGGTGCCAATAAACTCCCAATGAAGTCCTAATTATGACAGTTGGACAATCAGAAGCTTCTAAAAGTCATTACATCAATGTCTGGAATCTTCCAGACTGTGTAAGGAGACAGTCATCTTGGTGTATGTAAACCTGCGACCATCTGGAATTCTGAATGAATTAAACGGAAATAAATCTGTCTCTAATCGGCTGTTGTAAAATTACCGCTGATGTGAACAAAGCAGATGCCCTAATTGACTAGCCAAAGATACGTATGGTAACATGAAATGTGCGGAGTGTGAAAAACTGAGTTTGAGTATCTTAAGCCTTGGTGCATGTGAACTTTTGGCCTAACCGTACATGTAAAAATTCTTGTCAAACAAATTCACAGATGTCACAAGCTGCACTAACGGAAAAGAGTCTACAACCCATACAAAACCTACGTGAATTTCATCGTATGTTCCCTTCTAATTAGGACACATTGTGGAAGAGAACACTCGGTGTTTACTGGCATTTTCAGGGTAAAGCCACGGGCGACAGGGCGCACTAACCAGCTTTGTCCTCGTTAGTATAGTGGTCAGTATCCCCGCCTGTCACGCGGGAGACCGGGTTCAATTCCCCGAGGGAGAATACGTTTTGTTGTCCACCTGACAAAAACGTAGTAAAGGGAAGCCAGAGAGCCTTGGCCCGTGCTGGGTCGAACCCAGACCTTGGCGTTATTAGCACCACGCTCTAACCAACTGAGCTAACCGGCCCGTGAACAGGTCATCCGTCAGCTATCGCCGGCAACCATAGGGTAATTGCTTTCACACCAAGAGATTGTGGAAGTTACGCTAGGAATTCAAAGACGATCGAACAAGATGACACGTCCGCCAAATTCCTAACTCGAATCATTGACTCAGAGCCCAGAAGGCCGACCGATTCATCGTTGCCCCTGCTCTTTTTGAATTCGGTGGAACCGGGGAACACTGTTGAAGACAGACAGTACGCGGATTCTGGATACGGCTTCGCTCAGCTGGTCCAATGGGGAATTGGCAATACCGAGAGCAGGAGAGTCTAGCTCCCGAAAACCAGTGGCGGGTCGCTCTTCCATTTTCGCTTCCATTTCTTTCCAATGGCGTGCTCTGCCCGTTCATTCCTTACCAATCAAATCTCCCCGTCTCTGCGGTCCATTTCTTACCAATCGGGTCTCGTTCAGCCGTCCATTTCTTACCAATCAAATCTCCCCGTCTCTCCGGTCCATTTCTTACCGGTCGGGTCTCGTTCAGCCCGTCCATTTCTTACTAATCAAATCTCCCCTCTTCGGTCCATTTCTTACCAGTCGGGACTCGTCATTCCCATCAATTTCTTACCTATCAAATCTTCCCTTCTCTGCAGCTCCATTCTTACCGACCAGGACTCGCATGCCCGTCCATTTCTCGCCAATCAAATGTGGCAGCACAACTGTTTACTTTGAATGCATGGCACCGATTAGATGTGGATGACAGGAGAACGCGATGTTCTATCTTGTTCTATCAAGGCCCATGGTCCTGGAACGAGCTGCAGGCTAAGCTCAAACTTGATTATCTCATCTCGTTACAGATTTTAAAGACGGATAATTGATATTTGGTCTGTGACCTGTGCTTGTTTTAAACCCTGAACTTGTTTAACACTGTTTTAGTTCATGTATTCTGTCATGTTGGTTGGTTTATTCTGTGCGCTACTGTTGTCGTTGTTTTTGTTTTGTACGCCGTTTCATATAGCTTTGGCCCTGTCTTGGCTATTTCTCACTTAAGGTTTTAATCTCAACGTGACTTCCTAGTCAAATAAAGGTTCATATTGTCTAGACAGTCTGCATTGTGAAGAGATCAAGACAACAGCCTCTGTCATTCACTGCGATACTGAAGAACACTGTGGATTTTGCATGATTTATAAAGGTAAGACAACTGCATTAAATTATTTAAATCGTTAACGGTTTAAGACAAAAAGCTAGCTATTGTCTGACAGTAATGAAGATGGTACGTTTCCTTTTTACCATATTTGATTATTTAGCGATAGCTTGCTGATGGAAATTTACCTCAAGACGATTCCCTGACAAAACGTAGTAGTACATAAAGTTTTTGTTAAGTATAATAATGTACATCAAGATCATTTTCAAAGTATAGTTTAAGTACTTTATAAAATGAAATTGGTCCATTTTAATTATAATTAAAGTATGTCCTGGGGCTACACTTTAAGTGTGCCATTACTGAACTACCACTAAACTTTGTATGCCATATCTTTAAAATGTGATCTAATTTTACTTCTGTATTGTAAGTAAGGTGAAGATGCACTGGAAATACCTGGGATCCAGTAGCAGGGATTTAGTCCAGAAAAAGTCTGCTTAAGGCACACTATTATAAACGTTTCTGTAAGGGAAGTAACGTTAACCCATGATAATATTATGTTATTACATATTAATATGTTAGCTATTATTGTGATGTTCTGTGGAGCACTGACATGTTGTATGGCCTAGCTAGAACTGTAGTTGCATAGTATACATAGACTAATAAAATTAGGTTCACTGGACTGACTGTGAATCCCTGTTAGACTGATCTGAGCTGAGTATAAATCAAGTACGATATACTTCACGCTAACTTTGATAGATGCATACATGTGATATGATGATGATTTTTATTGGCATTCCAATATAAAATACTCACGATGTATCCTTTGCCGGGAGGTGATGAGAAGCAGAGTCTGAAGCCGTTTCGCTAGTCTCATCCGATATTGGGACATTGGAAATAGGGAGGACACAATGATCGGCCTCTGGGGCACGAAGACGAGGTGGCAGTGGAGGAAAGGAGTGTGCATTTTTGAGTATTGGGACGGACCCCAAATGAGAAGGGAAACCAGTTTATCTCAGGCCGTTTTCTCACCTGCAATTGAATCACGCCTCGGCAAAAGTCAATAGAGCCTTCTAGACAGGCTGTTCTCACATTGCCCCTGCCCAGTAAGTAATCAGCAACAATGGAGTACAAACGATGATTGACAGCGATGTTCCCACACTGCCACACATGGCGTTTAGTGCAGGTCCACATCTCAGGAGCTTGGTCGCACGAAGACCCGACAGTCCTAAATGGAAAAACTACAAATCTTAGAACTGGATTCCACTCTGTGGAACCGGTATCAGCTTAAGCAGGAGGTAAACTCAAGCAGAGGGGCTCAGTTCTACTCAACGAAAGATGAAACACCTCCCATTGCCAAAACCCAGGATTGAACCAGGGACCTTTAGAGCTTCAGTCTAACACTCTCCCAGCTGAGCCCACGCAGCCAGGAGCATTCCTTGGATTTGCCGGGGCGGGGCCTGGTAGGATGTACAGAAATCTTCAGCCAGGGCTCCGGTGGGAGCCAAAGCAGCAAAATTTCTGCACAAAGCATGCTAAAGTATGAAGTACTTGAGTAAGACTGCAACAGTTTCTTTTAAAAATACTTTGCCTGGTAACACGTGCACAGTACGTCGGACAGTACATTTGCAATTGTCAATGTTTTGGTGCTTGTCCCTTACAGACAAACCAATTCAAAAATGTCTTTTTATGCCGGTCTTGGACTAGGGGCTTCTTCCTTGCCGACAGCCTTCGGGCCATGGCGATGTAGGATTCTCGAAATGGTGGATGTAGATACTTTGGTACCTATGCCTCCAACTCCTTCACCAGCTCCTTTGTTGTTGTCTTGGGATTCAGTTGAACCTTTCGGACCAAAGTTCGTTCAGCCCAGGTAGATAATTGTTCCTACTTCCTGAACGATGCAGTGTCTTTGTGGTCCCAAGATTTTTATATTTGCAGACAATTGTTTGTACAGATGCTCGTGGTACCTTCAGTTGTTTGGAAATTGCTCCCAAGGAGGACCCTGACTTTTGGAGGTCCAGAATTTCTTTTCTGAGGTCTTGGCTGAGTTGCTTGGATTTTCCCATGGTATCATGGGCAACAAGGCAGTGGCTCTAAAGGTAGGCCCTTCAATGCAGCCACAGGTGCCAATAAACTCCCAATGAAGTCCTAATTATGACAGTTGGACAATCAGAAGCTTCTAAAAGTCATTACATCAATGTCTGGAATCTTCCAGACTGTGTAAGGAGACAGTCATCTTGGTGTATGTAAACCTGCGACCATCTGGAATTCTGAATGAATTAAAACGGAAATAAATCTGTCTCTAATCGGCTGTTGTAAAATTACCGCTGATGTGAACAAAGCAGATGCCCTAATTGACTAGCCAAAAGATACGTATGGTAACATGAAATGTGCGGAGTCGTGAAAAACTGAGTTTGAGTATCTTAAGCCTTGGTGCATGTGAACTTTTGGCCAACCGACATGTAAAAATTCTTGTCAAACAAATTCACAGATGTCACAAGCTGCACTAACGGAAAAGAGTCTACAACCCATACAAAACCCGTGTGAATTTCATCGTATGTTCCCTTCTAATTAGGACACATTGTGGAAGAGAACACGTCGGTGTTTACTGGCATTTTCAGGGTAAAGCCACGGGCGACAGGGGGCGCACTAACCAGCTTTGTCCTCGTTAGTATAGTGGTCAGTATCCCCGCCTGTCACGCGGAGACCGGGGTTCAATTCCCCGACGGGAGAATACGTTTTGTTGTCCACTCTGACAAAACGTAGTAAAGGGAAGGCCAGAGAGCCTTGGCCCGTGCGGGTCGAACCCGCGACCTTGGCGTTATTAGCACCACGCTCTAACCAACTGAGCTAACCGGCCCGTGAACAGGTCATCCCGTCAGCTATCGCCGGCAACCATAGGGTAATTGCTTTCACACCAAGAGATTGTGGAAGTTACGCTAGGAATTCAAAGACGCATCGAACAAGATGACACGTCCCGCCAAATTCTAACTCGAATCATTGACTCAGAGCCCAGAAGGCCGACCGATTCATCGTTGCCCTGCTCTTTTTGGAATTCGGTGGAACCGGGGAACACTGTTGAAGACAGACAGTACCGCGATTCTGGATACGGCTTCGCTCAGCTGGTCCAATGGGGAATTGGCAATACCGAGAGCAGGAGAGTCTAGCTCCGAAAACCAGTGGCGGGTCGCTCTTCCATTTTCGCTTCCATTTCTTTCCAATGGCGTGCTCTGCCCCGTTCATTCCTTACCAATCAAATCTCCCGCCTCTGCGGTCCATTTCTTACCAATCGGGTCTCGTTCAGCCCGTCCATTTCTTACCAATCAAATCTCCCGTCTCTCCGGTCCATTTCTTACCGGTCGGGTCTCGTTCAGCCCGTCCATTTCTTACTAATCAAATCTCCCCTCTCTTCGGTCCATTTCTTACCAGTCGGGACTCGTCATTCCCATCAATTTCTTACCTATCAAATCTTCCCTTCTCTGCAGCTCCATTTCTTACCGACCAGGACTCGTCATGCCCGTCCATTTCTCGCCAATCAAATGTGGCAGCACAACTGTTTACTTTGAATGCATGGCACCGATTAGATGTGGATGACAGGAGAACGCGATGTTCTATCTTGTTCTATCAAGGCCCATGGTCCTGGAACGAGCTGCAGGCTAAGCTCAAACTTGATTATCTCATCTCGTTACCAGATTTTAAAAGACGGATAATTGATATTTGGTCTGTGACCTGTGCTTGTTTTAAACCCTGAACTTGTTTAACACTGTTTAGTTCATGTATTCTGTCATGTTGGTTGGTTTATTCTGTGCGCTACTGTTGTCGTTGTTTTTGTTTTGTACGCCGTTTCATATAGCTTTGGCCCTGTCTTGGCTATTTCTCACTTAAGGTTTTAATCTCAACGTGACTTCCTAGTCAAATAAAGGTTCATATTGTCTAGACAGTCTGCATTGTGAAGAGATCAAGACAACAGCCTCTGTCATTCACTGCGATACTGAAGAACACTGTGGGATTTTGCATGATTTATAAAGGTAAGACAACTGCATTAAATTATTTAAATCGTTAACGGTTTAAGACAAAAAGCTAGCTATTGTCTGACAGTAATGAAGATGGTACGTTTCCTTTTACCATATTTGATTATTTAGCGATAGCTTGCTGATGGAAATTTACCTCAAGACGATTCCCTGACAAAAACGTAGTAGTACATAAAGTTTTTGTTAAGTATAATAATGTACATCAAGATCATTTTCAAAGTATAGTTTAAGTACTTTATAAAATGAAATTGGTCCATTTTAATTATAATTAAAGTATGTCCTGGGGCTACACTTTAAGTGTGCCATTACTGAACTACCACTAAACTTTGTATGCCATATCTTTAAAATGTGATCTAATTTTACTTCTGTATTGTAAGTAAGGTGAAGATGCACTGGAAATACCTGGGATCCAGTAGCAGGGATTTAGTCCAGAAAAGTCTGCTTAAGGCACACTATTATAAACGTTTCTGTAAGGGAAGTAACGTTAACCCATGATAATATTATGTTATTACATATTAATATGTTAGCTATTATTGTGATGTTCTGTGGAGCACTGACATGTTGTATGGCCTAGCTAGAACTGTAGTTGCATAGTATACATAGACTAATAAAATTAGGTTCACTGGACTGACTGTGAATCCCTGTTAGACTGATCTGAGCTGAGTATAAATCAAGTACGATATACTTCACGCTAACTTTGATAGATGCATACATGTGATATGATGATGATTTTTATTGGCATTCCAATATAAAATACTCACGATGTATCCTTTGCCGGGAGGTGATGAGAAGCAGAGTCTGAAGCCGTTTCGCTAGTCTCATCCGATATTGGGACATTGGAAATAGGGAGGACACAATGATCGGCCTCTGGGGCACGAAGACGAGGTGGCAGTGGAGGAAAGGAGTGTGCATTTTTGAGTATTGGGACGGACCCCAAATGAGAAGGGAAACCAGTTTATCTCAGGCCGTTTTCTCACCTGCAATTGAATCACGCCTCGGCAAAAAGTCAATAGAGCCTTCTAGACAGGCTGTTCTCACATTGCCCCTGCCCAGTAAGTAATCAGCAACAATGGAGTACAAACGATGATTGACAGCGATGTTCCCACACTGCCACACATGGCGTTTAGTGCAGGTCCACATCTCAGGAGCTTGGTCGCACGAAGACCCGACAGTCCTAAATGGAAAAACTACAAATCTTAGAACTGGATTCCACTCTGTGGAACCGGTATCAGCTTAAGCAGGAGGTAAACTCAAGCAGAGGGGCTCAGCTGTACGCGACGAAAGATGAAACACCTCCCATTGCCGAAACCCGGGATTGAACCAGGGACCTTTAGATCTTCAGTCTAACGCTCTCCCAGCTGAGCTATTTCGGCCACGAAGTTTGCAGCATTCCTCGGATTTGCCGGGCCTGGGCCTGGTAGGACGTACAGAAATCTTCCGCCAGGGCTCCGCTGGGAGCTAAAGCAGCAAAATCTCTGCACAAAGCATGCTAAAGTATGAAGTACTTGAGTAAGACTGCAACAGTTTCTTTTAAAAATACTTTGCCTGGTAACACGTGCACAGTACGTCGGACAGTACATTTGCAATTGTCAATGTTTTGGTGCTTGTCCCTTACAGACAAACCAATTCAAAAATGTCTTTTTATGCCGGTCTTGGACTAGGGCTTCTTCCTTCGCGACAGCCTTTCGGGCCATGGCGATGTAGGATTCTCGAAATGGTGGATGTAGATACTTTGGTACCTTATGCCTCCAACTCCTTCACCAGCTCCTTTGTTGTTGTCTTGGGATTCAGTTGAACCTTTCGGACCAAAGTTCGTTCAGCCCAGGTAGATAATTGTTCCCTACTTCCTGAACGATGCAGTGTCTTTGTGGTCCCAAGATTTTTATATTTGCAGACAATTGTTTGTACAGATGCTCGTGGTACCTTCAGTTGTTTGGAAATTGCTCCCAAGGAGGACCCTGACTTTTGGAGGTCCAGAATTTCTTTTCTGAGGTCTTGGCTGAGTTGCTTGGATTTTCCCATGGTATCATGGGCAACAAGGCAGTGGCTCTAAAGGTAGGCCCTTCAGTGCAGCCACAGGTGCCAATAAACTCCCAATGAAGTCCTAATTATGACAGTTGGACAATCAGAAGCTTCTAAAAGTCATTACATCAATGTCTGGAATCTTCCAGACTGTGTAAGAGACAGTCATCTTGGTGTATGTAAACCTGCGACCATCTGGAATTCTGAATGAATTAAAACGGAAATAAATCTGTCTCTAATCGGCTGTTGTAAAATTACCGCTGATGTGAACAAAGCAGATGCCCTAATTGACTAGCCAAAGATACGTATGGTAACATGAAATGTGCGGAGTCGTGAAAAACTGAGTTTGAGTATCTTAAGCCTTGGTGCATGTGAACTTTTGGCCGCAACCGTACATGTAAAAATTCTTGTCAAACAAATTCACAGATGTCACAAGCTGCACTAACGGAAAAGAGTCTACAACCCATACAAAACCCGTGTGAATTTCATCGTATGTTCCCTTCTAATTAGGACACATTGTGGAAGAGAACACGTCGGTGTTTACTGGCATTTTCAGGGTAAAGCCACGGGCGACAGGGCGCACTAACCAGCTTTGTCCTCGTTAGTATAGTGGTCAGTATCCCGCCTGTCACGCGGGAGACCGGGTTCAATTCCCGACGGGAGAATACGTTTTTGTTGTCCACCTGACAAAAACGTAGTAAAGGAAGCCAGAGAGCCTTGGCCCGTGCGGGGTCGAACCCACGACCTTGGCGTTATTAGCACCACGCTCTAACCAACTGAGCTAACCGGCCCGTGAACAGGTCATCCCGTCAGCTATCGCCGGCAACCATAGGGTAATTGCTTTCACACCAAGAGATTGTGGAAGTTACGCTAGGAATTCAAAGACGCATCGAACAAGATGACACGTCCCGCCAAATTCCTAACTCGAATCATTGACTCAGAGCCCAGAAGGCCGACCGATTCATCGTTGCCCCTGCTCTTTTTGGAATTCGGTGGAACCGGGAACACTGTTGAAGACAGACAGTACCGCGGATTCTGGATACGGCTTCGGCTCAGCTGGTCCAATGGGGAATTGGCAATACCGAGAGCAGGAGAGTCTAGCTCCGAAAACCAGTGGCGGGTCGCTCTTCCATTTTCGCTTCCATTTCTTTCCAATGGCGTGCTCTGCCCGTTCATTCCTTACCAATCAAATCTCCCGCTCTGCGGTCCATTTCTTACCAATCGGGTCTTGTTCAGCCCGTCCATTTCTTACCAATCAAATCTCCCGTCTCCGGTCCATTTCTACGGTGGTCTCGTCAGCCCGTCCATTTCTTACAATCAAATCTCCCCTCTCGGTCCATTTCTTACGGTCGGTCTCGTTCAGCCCGTCCATTTCTTACTAATCAAATCTCCCTCTCTTCGGTCCATTTCTTACCAGTCGGGACTCGTCATTCCCATCAATTTCTTACCATCAAATCTTCCCTTCTCTGCAGCTCCATTTCTTACCGACCAGGACTCGTCATGCCCGTCCATTTTCGCCAATCAAATGTGGCAGCACAACTGTTTACTTTGAATGCATGGCACCGATTAGATGTGGATGACAGGAGAACGCGATGTTCTATCTTGTTCTATCAAGGCCCATGGTCCTGGAACGAGCTGCAGGCTAAGCTCAAACTTGATTATCTCATCTCGTTACCAGATTTTAAAAGACGGATAATTGATATTTGGTCTGTGACCTGTGCTTGTTTTAAACCCTGAACTTGTTTAACACTGTTTTAGTTCATGTATTCTGTCATGTTGGTTGGTTTATTCTGTGCGCTACTGTTGTCGTTGTTTTTGTTTTGTACGCCGTTTCATATAGCTTTGGCCCTGTCTTGGCTATTTCTCACTTAAGGTTTTAATCTCAACGTGACTTCCTAGTCAAATAAAGGTTCATATTGTCTAGACAGTCTGCATTGTGAAGAGATCAAGACAACAGCCTCTGTCATTCACTGCGATACTGAAGAACACTGTGGGATTTTGCATGATTTATAAAGGTAAGACAACTGCATTAAATTATTTAAATCGTTAACGGTTTAAGACAAAAAGCTAGCTATTGTCTGACAGTAATGAAGATGGTACGTTTCCTTTTACCATATTTGATTATTTAGCGATAGCTTGCTGATGGAAATTTACCTCAAGACGATTCCCTGACAAAAACGTAGTAGTACATAAAGTTTTTGTTAAGTATAATAATGTACATCAAGATCATTTTCAAAGTATAGTTTAAGTACTTTATAAAATGAAATTGGTCCATTTAATTATAATTAAAGTATGTCCTGGGGCTACACTTTAAGTGTGCCATTACTGAACTACCAATAAACTTTGTATGCCATATCTTTAAAATGTGATCTAATTTTACTTCTGTATTGTAAGTAAGGTGAAGATGCACTGGAAATACCTGGGATCCAGTAGCAGGGATTTAGTCCAGAAAAGTCTGCTTAAGGCACACTATTATAAACGTTTCTGTAAGGGAAGTAACGTTAACCCATGATAATATTATGTTATTACATATTAATATGTTAGCTATTATTGTGATGTTCTGTGGAGCACTGACATGTTGTATGGCCTAGCTAGAACTGTAGTTGCATAGTATACATAGACTAATAAAATTAGGTTCACTGGACTGACTGTGAATCCCTGTTAGACTGATCTGAGCTGAGTATAAATCAAGTACGATATACTTCACGCTAACTTTGATAGATGCATACATGTGATATGATGATGATTTTTATTGGCATTCCAATATAAAATACTCACGATGTATCCTTTGCCGGGAGGTGATGAGAAGCAGAGTCTGAAGCCGTTTCGCTAGTCTCATCCGATATTGGGACATTGGAAATAGGAGGACACAATGATCGGCCTCTGGGGCACGAAGACGAGGTGGCAGTGGAGGAAAGGAGTGTGCATTTTTGAGTATTGGGACGGACCCCAAATGAGAAGGGAAACCAGTTTATCTCAGGCCGTTTTCTCACCTGCAATTGAATCACGCCTCGGCAAAAAGTCAATAGAGCCTTCTAGACAGGCTGTTCTCACATTGCCCCTGCCCAGTAAGTAATCAGCAACAATGGAGTACAAACGATGATTGACAGCGATGTTCCCACACTGCCACACATGGCGTTTAGTGCAGGTCCACATCTCAGGAGCTTGGTCGCACGAAGACCCGACAGTCCTAAATGGAAAAGTACAAATCTTAGAACTGGATTCCACTCTGTGGAACCGGTATCAGCTAAAGCAGGAGGTAAACTCAAGCGGAGGGCTCAGTTCTACTCAACGAAAGATGAAACAGCTCCCATTGCCAAAACCTAGGATTGAACGAGGGACCTTTAGAGCTTCAGTCTAACGCTCTCCCAGCTGAGCTATTTCGGCCACGAAGTTTGCAGCATTCCTCGGATTTGCCGGGCCTGGGCCTGGTAGGACGTACAGAAATCTTCCGCCAGGGCTCCGCTGGGAGCTAAAGCAGCAAAATCTCTGCACAAAGCATGCTAAAGTATGAAGTACTTGAGTAAGACTGCAACAGTTTCTTTTAAAAATACTTTGCCTGGTAACACGTGCACAGTACGTCGGACAGTACATTTGCAATTGTCAATGTTTTGGTGCTTGTCCCTTACAGACAAACCAATTCAAAAATGTCTTTTTATGCCGGTCTTGGACTAGGGCTTCTTCCTTCGCGACAGCCTTTCGGGCCATGGCGATGTAGGATTCTCGAAATGGTGGATGTAGATACTTTGGTACCTTATGCCTCCAACTCCTTCACCAGCTCCTTTGTTGTGTCTTGGGATTCAGTTGAACCTTTCGGACCAAAGTTCGTTCAGCCCAGGTAGATAATTGTTCCTACTTCCTGAACGATGCAGTGTCTTTGTGGTCCCAAGATTTTTATATTTGCAGACAATTGTTTGTACAGATGCTCGTGGTACCTTCAGTTGTTTGGAAATTGCTCCCAAGGAGGACCCTGACTTTTGGAGGTCCAGAATTTCTTTTCTGAGGTCTTGGCTGAGTTGCTTGGATTTTCCCATGGTATCATGGGCAACAAGGCAGTGGCTCTAAAGGTAGGCCCTTCAATGCAGCCACAGGTGCCAATAAACTCCCAATGAAGTCCTAATTATGACAGTTGGACAATCAGAAGCTTCTAAAAAGTCATTACATCAATGTCTGGAATCTTCCAGACTGTGTAAGGAGACAGTCATCTTGGTGTATGTAAACCTGCGACCATCTGGAATTCTGAATGAATTAAAACGGAAATAAATCTGTCTCTAATCGGCTGTTGTAAAATTACCGCTGATGTGAACAAAGCAGATGCCCTAATTGACTAGCCAAAAGATACGTATGGTAACATGAAATGTGCGGAGTTGTGAAAAACTGAGTTTGAGTATCTTAAGCCTTGGTGCATGTGAACTTTTGGCCGCAACCGTACATGTAAAAATTCTTGTCAAACAAATTCACAGATGTCACAAGCTGCACTAACGGAAAAGAGTCTACAACCCATACAAAACCCGTGTGAATTTCATCGTATGTTCCTTCTAATTAGGACACATTGTGGAAGAGAACACTCGGTGTTTACTGGCATTTTCAGGGTAAAGCCACGGGCGACGGGGGCGCACTAACCAGCTTTGTCCTCGTTAGTATAGTGGTCAGTATCCCGCCTGTCACGCGGAGACCGGGTTCAATTCCCGGGGAGAATACGTTTTTGTTGTCCACACTGACAAAAACGTAGTAAAGGGAAGACCAGAGAGCCTTGGCCCGTGCGGGGGTCGAACCCACGACCTTGGCGTTATTAGCACCACGCTCTAACCAACTGAGCTAACCGGCCCGTGAACAGGTCATCCCGTCAGCTATCGCCTGGCAACCATAGGGTAATTGCTTTCACACCAAGAGATTGTGGAAGTTACGCTAGGAATTCAAAGACGCATCGGAACAAGATGACACGTCCCGCCAAATTCCTAACTCGAATCATTGACTCAGAGCCCAGAAGGCCGACCGATTCATCGTTGCCCCTGCTCTTTTTTGGAATTCGGTGGAACCGGGAACACTGTTGAAGACAGACAGTACGCTGGATTCTGGATACGGCTTCGGCTCAGCTGGTCCAATGGGGAATTGGCAATACCGAGAGCAGGAGAGTCTAGCTCCCGAAATCCAGTGGCGGGGTCGCTCTTCCATTTTCGCTTCCATTTCTTTCCAATGGCGTGCTCTGCCCCGTTCATTCCTTACCAATCAAATCTCCCCGTCTCTGCGGTCCATTTCTTACCAATCGGGTTTTTCGCCTTCACAAAGCTCTCGTCCATTTCTTACCAATCAAATCTCCCCGTCTCTCCGGTCCATTTCTTACCGGTCGGGTCTCGTTCAGCCCGTCCATTTCTTACTAATCAAATCTCCCCTCTCTTCGGTCCATTTCTTACCAGTCGGGACTCGTCATTCCCATCAATTTCTTACCCATCAAATCTTCCCTTCTCTGCAGCTCCATTTCTTACCGACCAGGACTCGTCATGCCCGTCCATTTCGCCAATCAAATGTGGCAGCACAACTGTTTACTTTGAATGCATGGCACCGATTAGATGTGGATGACAGGAGAACGCGATGTTCTATCTTGTTCTATCAAGGCCCATGGTCCTGGAACGAGCTGCAGGCTAAGCTCAAACTTGATTATCTCATCTCGTTACCAGATTTTAAAAGACGGATAATTGATATTTGGTCTGTGACCTGTGCTTGTTTTAAACCCTGAACTTGTTTAACACTGTTTTAGTTCATGTATTCTGTCATGTTGGTTGGTTTATTCTGTGCGCTACTGTTGTCGTTGTTTTTGTTTTGTACGCCGTTTCATATAGCTTTGGCCCTGTCTTGGCTATTTCTCACTTAAGGTTTTAATCTCAACGTGACTTCCTAGTCAAATAAAGGTTCATATTGTCTAGACAGTCTGCATTGTGAAGAGATCAAGACAACAGCCTCTGTCATTCACTGCGATACTGAAGAACACTGTGGGATTTTGCATGATTTATAAAGGTAAGACAACTGCATTAAATTATTTAAATCGTTAACGGTTTAAGACAAAAAGCTAGCTATTGTCTGACAGTAATGAAGATGGTACGTTTCCTTTTACCATATTTGATTATTTAGCGATAGCTTGCTGATGGAAATTTACCTCAAGGCGATTCCCTGACAAAAACGTAGTAGTACATAAAGTTTTTGTTAAGTATAATAATGTACATCAAGATCATTTTCAAAGTATAGTTTAAGTACTTTATAATTGAAATTGGTCCATTTAATTATAATTAAAGTATGTCCTGGGGCTACACTTAAGTGTGCCATTACTGAACTACCACTAAACTTTGTATGCCATATCTTTAAAATGTGATCTAATTTTACTTCTGTATTGTAAGTAAGGTGAAGATGCACTGGAAATACCTGGGATCCAGTAGCAGGGATTTAGTCCAGAAAAAGTCTGCTTAAGGCACACTATTATAAACGTTTCTGTAAGGGAAGTAACGTTAACCCATGATAATATTATGTTATTACATATTAATATGTTAGCTATTATTGTGATGTTCTGTGGAGCACTGACATGTTGTATGGCCTAGCTAGAACTGTAGTTGCATAGTATACATAGACTAATAAAATTAGGTTCACTGGACTGACTGTGAATCCCTGTTAGACTGATCTGAGCTGAGTATAAATCAAGTACGATATACTTCACGCTAACTTTGATAGATGCATACATGTGATATGATGATGATTTTTATTGGCATTCCAATATAAAATACTCACGATGTATCCTTTGCCGGGAGGTGATGAGAAGCAGAGTCTGAAGCCGTTTCGCTAGTCTCATCCGATATTGGGACATTGGAAATAGGGAGGACACAATGATCGGCCTCTGGGGCACGAAGACGAGGTGGCAGTGGAGGAAAGGAGTGTGCATTTTTGAGTATTGGGACGGACCCCAAATGAGAAGGGAAACCAGTTTATCTCAGGCCGTTTTCTCACCTGCAATTGAATCACGCCTCGGCAAAAGTCAATAGAGCCTTCTAGACAGGCTGTTCTCACATTGCCCCTGCCCAGTAAGTAATCAGCAACAATGGAGTACAAACGATGATTGACAGCGATGTTCCCACACTGCCACACATGGCGTTTAGTGCAGGTCCACATCTCAGGAGCTTGGTCGCACGAAGACCCAACAATCCTAAATTGAAAAACTGTACAAATCTTAGAACTTGATTCCACTCTGTGAAATCGGTATCACCTAAAGCAGGAGGTAACTCAAGCAGAGGGCTCAGTTCTACTCAACGAAAGATGAAACACCTCCCATTGCCAAAACCCAGGATTGAACCAGGGACCTTTAGAGCTTCAGTCTAACGCTCTCCCAGCTGAGCCCACGCAGCCAGGAGCATTCCTTGGATTTGCCGGGGCGGGGCCTGGTAGGCTGTACAGAAATCTTCCGCCAGGCTCGCTGGGAGCTAAAGCAGCAAAATCTCTGCACAAAGCATGCTAAAGTATGAAGTACTTGAGTAAGACTGCAACAGTTTCTTTTAAAAATACTTTGCCTGGTAACACGTGCACAGTACGTCGGACAGTACATTTGCAATTGTCAATGTTTTTGGTGCTTGTCCCTTCAGACAAACCAATTCAAAAATGTCTTTTTATGCCGGTCTTGGACTAGGGCTTCTTCCTTGCGCGACAGCCTTTCGGCCATGGCGATGTAGGATTCTCGAAATGGTGGATGTAGATACTTTGGTACCTTATGCCTCCAACTCCTTCACCAGCTCCTTTGTTGTTGTCTTGGGATTCAGTTGAACCTTTCGGACCAAAGTTCGTTCAGCCCAGGTAGATAATTGTTCCCTACTTCCTGAACGATGCAGTGTCTTTGTGGTCCCAAGATTTTTATATTTGCAGACAATTGTTTGTACAGATGCTCGTGGTACCTTCAGTTGTTTGGAAATTGCTCCCAAGGAGGACCCTGACTTTTGGAGGTCCAGAATTTCTTTTCTGAGGTCTTGGCTGAGTTGCTTGGATTTTCCCATGGTATCATGGGCAACAAGGCAGTGGCTCTAAAGGTAGGCCCTTCAATGCAGCCACAGGTGCCAATAAACTCCCAATGAAGTCCTAATTATGACAGTTGGACAATCAGAAGCTTCTAAAAGTCATTACATCAATGTCTGGAATCTTCCAGACTGTGTAAGGAGACAGTCATCTTGGTGTATGTAAACCTGCGACCATCTGGAATTCTGAATGAATTAAAACGGAAATAAATCTGTCTCTAATCGGCTGTTGTAAAATTACCGCTGATGTGAACAAAGCAGATGCCCTAATTGACTAGCCAAAGATACGTATGGTAACATGAAATGTGGAGTCGTGAAAAACTGAGTTTGAGTATCTTAAGCCTTGGTGCATGTGAACTTTTGGCCGCAACCGTACATGTAAAAATTCTTGTCAAACAAATTCACAGATGTCACAAGCTGCACTAACGGAAAAGAGTCTACAACCCATACAAAACCCGTGTGAATTTCATCGTATGTTCCCTTCTAATTAGGACACATTGTGGAAGAGAACACGTCGGTGTTTACTGGCATTTTCAGGGTAAAGCCACGGGCGACAGGGGCGCACTAACCAGCTTTGTCCTCGTTAGTATAGTGGTCAGTATCCCGCCTGTCACGCGGGAGACCGGGGTTCAATTCCCGACGGGAGAATACGTTTTGTTGTCACACTGACAAAACGTAGTAAAGGAAGGCCAGAGAGCCTTGGCCCGTGCGGGGTCGAACCGCGACCTTGGCGTTATAGCACCACGCTCTAACCAACTGAGCTAACCGGCCCGTGAACAGGTCATCCCGTCAGCTATCGCCGGCAACCATAGGGTAATTGCTTTCACACCAAGAGATTGTGGAAGTTACGCTAGGAATTCAAAGCGATCGGAACAAGATGACACGTCCGCCAAATTCCTAACTCGAATCATTGACTCAGAGCCCAGAAGGCCGACCGATTCATCGTTGCCCCTGCTCTTTTTGGAATTCGGTGGAACCGGGGAACACTGTTGAAGACAGACAGTACCGCTGATTCTGGATACGGCTTCGGCTCAGCTGGTCCAATGGGAATTGGCAATACCGAGAGCAGGAGAGTCTAGCTCCCGAAAACCAGTGGCGGGTCGCTCTTCCATTTTCGCTTCCATTTCTTTCCAATGGCGTGCTCTGCCCGTCCATTCCTTACCAATCAAATCTCCCGCTCTCTGCGGTCCATTTCTTACCAATCGGGTCTCGTTCAGCCCGTCCATTTCTTACCAATCAAATCTCCCGTCTCTCCGGTCCATTTCTTACCGGTCGGGTCTCGTTCAGCCCGTCCATTTCTTACTAATCAAATCTCCCCTCTTTCGGTCCATTTCTTACCAGTCGGGACTCGTCATTCCCATCAATTTCTTACCTATCAAATCTTCCCTTCTCTGCAGCTCCATTTCTTACCGACCAGGACTCGTCATGCCCGTCCATTTCTCGCCAATCAAATGTGGCAGCACAACTGTTTACTTTGAATGCATGGCACCGATTAGATGTGGATGACAGGAGAACGCGATGTTCTATCTTGTTCTATCAAGGCCCATGGTCCTGGAACGAGCTGCAGGCTAAGCTCAAACTTGATTATCTCATCTCGTTACCAGATTTTAAAAGACGGATAATTGATATTTGGTCTGTGACCTGTGCTTGTTTTAAACCCTGAACTTGTTTAACACTGTTTAAGTTCATGTATTCTGTCATGTTGGTTGGTTTATTCTGTGCGCTACTGTTGTCGTTGTTTTTGTTTTGTACGCCGTTTCATATAGCTTTGGCCCTGTCTTGGCTATTTCTCACTTAAGGTTTTAATCTCAACGTGACTTCCTAGTCAAATAAAGGTTCATATTGTCTAGACAGTCTGCATTGTGAAGAGATCAAGACAACAGCCTCTGTCATTCACTGCGATACTGAAGAACACTGTGGGATTTTGCATGATTTATAAAGGTAAGACAACTGCATTAAATTATTTAAATCGTTAACGGTTTAAGACAAAAAGCTAGCTATTGTCTGACAGTAATGAAGATGGTACGTTTCCTTTTTACCATATTTGATTATTTAGCGATAGCTTGCTGATGGAAATTTACCTCAAGACGATTCCCTGACAAAAACGTAGTAGTACATAAAGTTTTTGTTAAGTATAATAATGTACATCAAGATCATTTTCAAAGTATAGTTTAAGTACTTTATAAAATGAAATTGGTCCATTTTAATTATAATTAAAGTATGTCCTGGGGCTACACTTTAAGTGTGCCATTACTGAACTACCAATAAACTTTGTATGCCATATCTTTAAAATGTGATCTAATTTTACTTCTGTATTGTAAGTAAGGTGAAGATGCACTGGAAATACCTGGGATCCAGTAGCAGGGATTTAGTCCAGAAAAAGTCTGCTTAAGGCACACTATTATAAACGTTTCTGTAAGGGAAGTAACGTTAACCCATGATAATATTATGTTATTACATATTAATATGTTAGCTATTATTGTGATGTTCTGTGGAGCACTGACATGTTGTATGGCCTAGCTAGAACTGTAGTTGCATAGTATACATAGACTAATAAAATTAGGTTCACTGGACTGACTGTGAATCCCTGTTAGACTGATCTGAGCTGAGTATAAATCAAGTACGATATACTTCACGCTAACTTTGATAGATGCATACATGTGATATGATGATGATTTTTATTGGCATTCCAATATAAAATACTCACGATGTATCCTTTGCCGGGAGGTGATGAGAAGCAGAGTCTGAAGCCGTTTCGCTAGTCTCATCCGATATTGGGACATTGGAAATAGGGAGGACACAATGATCGGCCTCTGGGGCACGAAGACGAGGTGGCAGTGGAGGAAAGGAGTGTGCATTTTTGAGTATTGGGACGGACCCCAAATGAGAAGGGAAACCAGTTTATCTCAGGCCGTTTTCTCACCTGCAATTGAATCACGCCTCGGCAAAAAGTCAATAGAGCCTTCTAGACAGGCTGTTCTCACATTGCCCCTGCCCAGTAAGTAATCAGCAACAATGGAGTACAACGATGATTGACAGCGATGTTCCCACACTGCCACACATGGCGTTTAGTGCAGGTCCACATCTCAGGAGCTTGGTCGCACGAAGACCCGACAGTCCTAAATGGAAAAACTACAAATCTTAGAACTGGATTCCACTCTGTGGAACCGGTATCAGCTAAGCAGGAGGTAAACTCAAGCAGAGGGGCTCAGCTCTACGCGACGAAAGATGAAACACCTCCCACTGCCGAAACCCGGATTGAACCAGGGACCTTTAGATCTTCAGTCTAACGCTCTCCCAGCTGAGCTATTTCGGCCACGAAGTTTGCAGCATTCCTCGGATTTGCCGGGCCTGGGCCTGGTAGGACGTACAGAAATCTT
Organism: Anguilla rostrata; assembly: GCF_018555375.3. Taxonomy (NCBI): domain Eukaryota; kingdom Metazoa; phylum Chordata; class Actinopteri; order Anguilliformes; family Anguillidae; genus Anguilla; species Anguilla rostrata. The sequence goes on from NC_057949.1 coordinate 2,869,976, forward strand.
CCGCCAGGCTCCGCTGGGAGCTAAAGCAGCAAAATCTCTGCACAAAGCATGCTAAAGTATGAAGTACTTGAGTAAGACTGCAACAGTTTCTTTTAAAAATACTTTGCCTGGTAACACGTGCACAGTACGTCCGGACAGTACATTTGCAATTGTCAATGTTTTGGTGCTTGTCCCTTACAGACAAACCAATTCAAAAATGTCTTTTTATGCCGGTCTTGGACTAGGGCTTCTTCCTTGCGCGACAGCCTTCGGGCCATGGCGATGTAGGATTCTCGAAATGGTGGATGTAGATACTTTGGTACCTTATGCCTCCAACTCCTTCACCAGCTCCTTTGTTGTTGTCTTGGGATTCAGTTGAACCTTTCGGACCAAAGTTCGTTCAGCCCAGGTAGATAATTGTTCCCTACTTCCTGAACGATGCAGTGTCTTTGTGGTCCCAAGATTTTTATATTTGCAGACAATTGTTTGTACAGATGCTCGTGGTACCTTCAGTTGTTTGGAAATTGCTCCCAAGGAGGACCCTGACTTTTGGAGGTCCAGAATTTCTTTTCTGAGGTCTTGGCTGAGTTGCTTGGATTTTCCCATGGTATCATGGGCAACAAGGCAGTGGCTCTAAAGGTAGGCCCTTCAAGTGCAGCCACAGGTGCCAATAAACTCCCAATGAAGTCCTAATTATGACAGTTGGACAATCAGAAGCTTCTAAAAGTCATTACATCAATGTCTGGAATCTTCCAGACTGTGTAAGAGACAGTCATCTTGGTGTATGTAAACCTGCGACCATCTGGAATTCTGAATGAATTAAAACGGAAATAAATCTGTCTCTAATCGGCTGTTGTAAAATTACCGCTGATGTGAACAAAGCAGATGCCCTAATTGACTAGCCAAAAGATACGTATGGTAACATGAAATGTGCGGAGTCGTGAAAAACTGAGTTTGAGTATCTTAAGCCTTGGTGCATGTGAACTTTTGGCCGCAACCGTACATGTAAAATTCTTGTCAAACAAATTCACAGATGTCACAAGCTGCACTAACGGAAAAGAGTCTACAACCCATACAAAACCCGTGTGAATTTCATCGTATGTTCCCTTCTAATTAGGACACATTGTGGAAGAGAACACGTCGGTGTTTACTGGCATTTTCAGAGTAAAGCCACGGGCGACAGGGGCGCACTAACCAGCTTTGTCCTCGTTAGTATAGTGGTCAGTATCCCCGCCTGTCACGCGGAGACCGGGTTCAATTCCCGACGGGGAGAATACGTTTTGTTGTCCACACTGACAAAAACGTAGTAAAGGGAAGGCCAGAGAGCCTTGGCCCGTGCGGGGTCGAACCCGCGACCTTGGCGTTATTAGCACCACGCTCTAACCAACTGAGCTAACCGGCCCGTGAACAGGTCATCCCGTCAGCTATCGCCGGCAACCATAGGGTAATTGCTTTCACACCAAGAGATTGTGGAAGTTACGCTAGGAATTCAAAGACGCATCGGAACAAGATGACACGTCCCGCCAAATTCCTAACTCGAATCATTGACTCAGAGCCCAGAAGGCCGACCGATTCATCGTTGCCCCTGCTCTTTTTGGAATTCGGTGGAACCGGGGAACACTGTTGAAGACAGACAGTACCGCGGATTCTGGATACGGCTTCGGCTCAGCTGGTCCAATGGGGAATTGGCAATACCGAGAGCAGGAGAGTCTAGCTCCCGAAAACCAGTGGCGGGTCGCTCTTCCATTTTCGCTTCCATTTCTTTCCAATGGCGTGCTCTGCCCCGTCCATTCCTTACCAATCAAATCTCCCCGTCTCTGCGGTCCATTTCTTACCAATCGGTCTCGTTCAGCCCGTCCATTTCTTACCAATCAAATCTCCCGTCTCTCCGGTCCATTTCTTACCGGTCGGGTCTCGTTCAGCCCGTCCATTTCTTACTAATCAAATCTCCCCTCTCTTCGGTCCATTTCTTACCAGTCGGGACTCGTCATTCCCATCAATTTCTTACCTATCAAATCTTCCCTTCTCTGCAGCTCCATTTCTTACCGACCAGGACTCGTCATGCCCGTCCATTTCTCGCCAATCAAATGTGGCAGCACAACTGTTTACTTTGAATGCATGGCACCGATTAGATGTGGATGACAGGAGAACGCGATGTTCTATCTTGTTCTATCAAGGCCCATGGTCCTGGAACGAGCTGCAGGCTAAGCTCAAACTTGATTATCTCATCTCGTTACCAGATTTTAAAAGACGGATGATTGATATTTGGTCTGTGACCTGTGCTTGTTTTAAACCCTGAACTTGTTTAACACTGTTTAAGTTAATGTATTCTGTCATGTTGGTTGGTTTATTCTGTGCGCTACTGTTGTCGTTGTTTTTGTTTTGTACGCCGTTTCATATAGCTTTGGCCCTGTCTTGGCTATTTCTCACTTAAGGTTTTAATCTCAACGTGACTTCCTAGTCAAATAAAGGTTCATATTGTCTAGACAGTCTGCATTGTGAAGAGATCAAGACAACAGCCTCTGTCATTCACTGCGATACTGAAGAACACTGTGGGATTTTGCATGATTTATAAAGGTAAGACAACTGCATTAAATTATTTAAATCGTTAACGGTTTAAGACAAAAAGCTAGCTATTGTCTGACAGTAATGAAGATGGTACGTTTCCTTTTACCATATTTGATTATTTAGCGATAGCTTGCTGATGGAAATTTACCTCAAGACGATTCCCTGACAAAAACGTAGTAGTACATAAAGTTTTTGTTAAGTATAATAATGTACATCAAGATCATTTTCAAAGTATAGTTTAAGTACTTTATAAAATGAAATTGGTCCATTTTAATTATAATTAAAGTATGTCCTGGGGGTACACTTTAAGTGTGCCATTACTGAACTACCAATAAACTTTGTATGCCATATCTTTAAAATGTGATCTAATTTTACTTCTGTATTGTAAGAAAGGTGAAGATGCACTGGAAATACCTGGGATCCAGTAGCAGGGATTTAGTCCAGAAAAAGTCTGCTTAAGGCACACTATTATAAACGTTTCTGTAAGGGAAGTAACGTTAACCCATGATAATATTATGTTATTACATATTAATATGTTAGCTATTATTGTGATGTTCTGTGGAGCACTGACATGTTGTATGGCCTAGCTAAAACTGTAGTTGCATAGTATACATAGACTAATAAAATTAGGTTCACTGGACTGACTGTGAATCCCTGTTAGACTGATCTGAGCTGAGTATAAATCAAGTACGATATACTTCACGCTAACTTTGATAGATGCATACATGTGATATGATGATGATTTTTTATTGGCATTCCAATATAAAATACTCACAATGTATCCTTTGCCGGGAGGTGATGAGAAGCAGAGTCTGAAGCCGTTTCGCTAGTCTCATCCGATATTGGGACATTGGAAATAGGGAGGACACAATGATCGGCCTCTGGGGCACGAAGACGAGGTGGCAGTGGAGGAAAGGAGTGTGCATTTTTTGAGTATTGGGACGGACCCCAAATGAGAAGGGAAACCAGTTTATCTCAGGCCGTTTTCTCACCTGCAATTGAATCACGCCTCGGCAAAAAGTCAATAGAGCCTTCTAGACAGGCTGTTCTCACATTGCCCCTGCCCAGTAAGTAATCAGCAACAATGGAGTACAAACGATGATTGACAGCGATGTTCCCACACTGCCACACATGGCGTTTAATGCAGGTCCACATCTCAGGAGCTTGGTCGCACGAAGACCCGACAGTCCTAAATGGAAAAACTACAAATCTTAGAACTGGATTCCACTCTGTGGAACCGGTATCAGCTTAAGCAGGAGGTAAACTCAAGCAGAGGGGCTCAGCTCTACGCGACGAAAGATGAAACACCTCCCACTGCCGAAACCCGGGATTGAACCAGGGACCTTTAGATCTTCAGTCTAACGCTCTCCCAGCTGAGCTATTTCGGCCACGAAGTTTGCAGCATTCCTCGGATTTGCCGGGCCTGGGCCTGGTAGGACGTACAGAAATCTTCCGCCAGGGCTCCGCTGGGAGCTAAAGCAGCAAAATCTCTGCACAAAGCATGCTAAAGTATGAAGTACTTGAGTAAGACTGCAACAGTTTCTTTTAAAAATACTTTGCCTGGTAACACGTGCACAGTACGTCGGACAGTACATTTGCAATTGTCAATGTTTTGGTGCTTGTCCCTTACAGACAAACCAATTCAAAAATGTCTTTTTATGCCGGTCTTGGACTAGGGCTTCTTCCTTGCGCGACAGCCTTTCGGCCATGGCGATGTAGGAATCTCGAAAGGTGGATGTAGATACTTTGGTACCTTATGCCTCCAACTCCTTCACCAGCTCCTTTGTTGTTGTCTTGGGATTCAGTTGAACCTTTCGGACCAAAGTTCGTTCAGCCCAGGTAGATAATTGTTCCCTACTTCCTGAACGATGCAGTGTCTTTGTGGTCCCAAGATTTTTATATTTGCAGACAATTGTTTGTACAGATGCTCGTGGTACCTTCAGTTGTTTGGAAATTGCTCCCAAGGAGGACCCTGACTTTTGGAGGTCCAGAATTTCTTTTCTGAGGTCTTGGCTGAGTTGCTTGGATTTTCCCATGGTATCATGGGCAACAAGGTAGTGGCTCTAAGGTAGGCCCTTCAGTGCAGCCACAGGTGCCAATAAACTCCCAATGAAGTCCTAATTATGACAGTTGGACAATCAGAAGCTTCTAAAAAGTCATTACATCAATGTCTGGAATCTTCCAGACTGTGTAAGGAGACAGTCATCTTGGTGTATGTAAACCTGCGACCATCTGGAATTCTGAATGAATTAAAACGGAAATAAATCTGTCTCTAATCGGCTGTTGTAAAATTACCGCTGATGTGAACAAAGCAGATGCCCTAATTGACTAGCCAAAAGATACGTATGGTAACATGAAATGTGCGGAGTCGTGAAAAACTGAGTTTGAGTATCTTAAGCCTTGGTGCATGTGAACTTTTGGCCGCAACCGTACATGTAAAAATTCTTGTCAAACAAATTCACAGATGTCACAAGCTGCACTAACGGAAAAGAGTCTACAACCCATACAAAACCCGTGTGAATTTCATCGTATGTTCCCTTCTAATTAGGACACATTGTGGAAGAGAACACGTCGGTGTTTACTGGCATTTTCAGGGTAAAGCCACGGGCGACAGGGGGCGCACTAACCAGCTTTGTCCTCGTTAGTATAGTGGTCAGTATCCCCGCCTGTCACGCGGGGGCCAGCCGTGTATAGGTGTAACGCCGTCCCACGGAAATGAGGGTTCGAATCCGCCCGTGGGCAAATAAATAATCGTTCGCAATTGATTCGTTCTTCACAGAAGTGTCTCAGCTATCGCTTCTTCTTTTTTAGGTTTGATACTAACATGATCTTTGTTCTCCACCTCCATTTTATTATGGAGAGGATCAGGAAATCTTTTCTGCCGAATCAATACATATAAAGTTATCAAAGTATTTACATCGGATCAATTATTGCAACGGTACAAATAGGATTACAACATTACATATTACAATTCTTAATAAACACATAAACAGCCAAGTATAAATGTAAAGCTATATTTGTATTTTCGTTCGTAACAGTATTAGCAGGGTTGATATGCACGAGCACGAAATGGGATTGGGGCTGGGACTGGAGCAGGCGGATTTACCGAGGCTGCAAGGTGACAACTGGCACACATGCAGTCGGACTCCCTGCAGTCGCGTGCTGCCACGGCTGCTGGGTCTCCCGAAGCTCCTCGGAGCTTGGGTGTTAATAGAAGCACTGGCATTGGTCTGCTTTTGCCAAGTACTTCATGGGCCACTTCTGAATCAGAAATTATATTTTTATATACAGTGAGCTCCATAACGTTAGGGACAAAGCCGTATTTTCTTTACTTGGTTCTGTACTTCATAATTTTAGATTTGTAATCAAACAGCTGCACTTTAACCACATGTGAATTATCAGCTCTCAGCTGTTATGAAAGGTTATTTTAATACATTTTGATTTCACCCTCTAGAAATAACAGCACTCTCTATTCATACATACAACCCCAATTCCAAAAAAGCCGAGACAGTATGGAAAATGCTAATAAAAACAAAAAGGAGTGATAATGTTAAATATTGTACATTTTATTTACCCTGCACTATATGTAAAACACTACAACAGCACATTATTTGACGTTTTACCTTGTGAATCTAATTGTTTTTTGAAAATATACACTCATTTAAAATCTGTTGACTGCAACACGCTCCAAAAAAGTTGGGACAGTCGAGTGTTTACCACTGTGTAACATCACCATTTCTTTTAATTACGCTTATTAAATTTGGGCAATATTTTTCAAGTCAAAGTTTAAAAATTACTGCTTTCTGTTTTATTTGCATTTCATTTACCGTCTCAACTTTTTTAGAATTGGGGATGTACGTACATATTTTCAGGGTGCCATAATGTTCAGGACAAATGGTTTCACGTGTGTTTCTGATTAGTCAGGTGTGTTCAATTGCTTCTCCAGTACAATTATAAGGTATGCCAATGGAAGGAAGCCATTATGAGGCTGGGATATATGAAAAAACAGTCAGAGACATTGGCCAAACCTTAAGCTTACCAAAGTCAACCGCTTGGAACATCATTAAGAACGAGAGCACTGGTGAGCTCAGTAATCATAGAGGGCCTGGTAGGCCAAGGTAGACCTATACAGTTGATGACCAAAGAATTCTCGCTATAATGAAATAACATTAACTCTAAAACAGAGAACTGGACAGTAAAATTTGGGGAGGGTTTATATTTTCATGGGAACTGTACATCATGATGCTGTATAAATGGTAGGTTCTTTATGCCCTTGACCTTATGTTTTGCCATTTTGATACACAGCCTTGTGTAGCTCTATCACCCAGTATTATCAAATTCTCAACATGAAAATTATTATTGTTATTATAATGATTTTCCACTGATCTCCCTTTTTTGTGCGCTGTCAATCCAGGGGATAGGGTGGGAGGGGTAGTTAATATGAATTGCATTACACAAATTCTGTATTGTCTGAAGGTGGAGGCAGCAATATTTGTACTGTGTCCTGTTCTATATTGAATAGTTAAAACTGACTGATAATAATAATAATAATAATAATAATAATAATAATGGTAAGTATATAAACATATAGATAGGAAAGCGTTTGTTAAGATGGCTGAATGACAGTACTGACAATGAACAATTAGAGATGGCATTACTTATTGCCTTGACAGCAATAGTGTAATAAGTAATAATTTAAAAAATGTATGTCTAGACCGTGACGTGTTACACAAGGCACATGTAAAGGGGACAATACCAATAATGATGATGATACCAGCAATAATATAGTGAGGGGGAAATGAAACATATTGTAAACTAAACCCTAATATGATTGCAGGGCCATGGAAATAATGGCTGGTGTACTGAGACACAAACGTGGCCATGTACACATGTCCCATTTACCTGCGATATTCTCACTTAAAAGTGTTATTATGTACGGACAAGCCAACAAACGGGACGTGAAAACCAATAATGAAGTCAAATAGGAAAAATGAAACTACTGGTCTTTTAGCTGAAATAATGACAGAATACCTCGATGACATCAATATAAAACAGGAACCTGTTTGTAATAAATTTATTAAGACTTACCGAAGCGTAGGTACCACAAAATAACCGCAAAACGCCTTATTTAATATTCGAATTTATTTGTCTATACGCTGTCATTCATTCATTCAGGACGGCAACGTTAAGAACGACCGTTGAGAATGAATGGGGAAAGGTAAAGGCAGAGACGAAAATGGTCTTCCTGCATCCGGGACGGAACAGCGCCGCGAAAAAATACGCGCGGCCGAAAATATATTACATCCGTAGTGTTAAGAACTACCGTTGAGAACGAACGGTAAAAGTTAAGGGAAGTTAAGCGTAACTATCCACGGCTCCCGCGCGGGAGACCGGGGTTCAATTCCCCGACGGGGAGAATACGTTTTTGTTGTCCACTCTGACAAAAACGTAGTAAAGGGAAGGCCAGAGAGCCTTGGCCCGTGCGGGGGTCGAACCCGCGACCTTGGCGTTATTAGCACCACGCTCTAACCAACTGAGCTAACCGGCCCGTGAACAGGTCATCCCGTCAGCTATCGCCGGCAACCATAGGGTAATTGCTTTCACACCAAGAGATTGTGGAAGTTACGCTAGGAATTCAAAGACGCATCGGAACAAGATGACACGTCCCGCCAAATTCCTAACTCGAATCATTGACTCAGAGCCCAGAAGGCCGACCGATTCATCGTTGCCCCTGCTCTTTTTGGAATTCGGTGGAACCGGGGGAACACTGTTGAAGACAGACAGTACCGCGGATTCTGGATACGGCTTCGGCTCAGCTGGTCCAATGGGGAATTGGCAATACCGAGAGCAGGAGAGTCTAGCTCCCGAAAACCAGTGGCGGGGTCGCTCTTCCATTTTCGCTTCCATTTCTTTCCAATGGCGTGCTCTGCCCCGTCCATTCCTTACCAATCAAATCTCCCCGTCTCTGCGGTCCATTTCTTACCAATCGGGTCTCGTTCAGCCCGTCCATTTCTTACCAATCAAATCTCCCCGTCTCTCCGGTCCATTTCTTACCGGTCGGGTCTCGTTCAGCCCGTCCATTTCTTACTAATCAAATCTCCCCCTCTCTTCGGTCCATTTCTTACCAGTCGGGACTCGTCATTCCCATCAATTTCTTACCTATCAAATCTTCCCTTCTCTGCAGCTCCATTTCTTACCGACCAGGACTCGTCATGCCCGTCCATTTCTCGCCAATCAAATGTGGCAGCACAACTGTTTACTTTGAATGCATGGCACCGATTAGATGTGGATGACAGGAGAACGCGATGTTCTATCTTGTTCTATCAAGGCCCATGGTCCTGGAACGAGCTGCAGGCTAAGCTCAAACTTGATTATCTCATCTCGTTACCAGATTTTAAAAGACGGATAATTGATATTTGGTCTGTGACCTGTGCTTGTTTTAAACCCTGAACTTGTTTAACACTGTTTAGTTCATGTATTCTGTCATGTTGGTTGGTTTATTCTGTGCGCTACTGTTGTCGTTGTTTTTGTTTTGTACGCCGTTTCATATAGCTTTGGCCCTGTCTTGGCTATTTCTCACTTAAGGTTTTAATCTCAACGTGACTTCCTAGTCAAATAAAGGTTCATATTGTCTAGACAGTCTGCATTGTGAAGAGATCAAGACAACAGCCTCTGTCATTCACTGCGATACTGAAGAACACTGTGGGATTTTGCATGATTTATAAAGGTAAGACAACTGCATTAAATTATTTAAATCGTTAACGGTTTAAGACAAAAAGCTAGCTATTGTCTGACAGTAATGAAGATGGTACGTTTCCTTTTTACCATATTTGATTATTTAGCGATAGCTTGCTGATGGAAATTTACCTCAAGACGATTCCCTGACAAAAACGTAGTAGTACATAAAGTTTTTGTTAAGTATAATAATGTACATCAAGATCATTTTCAAAGTATAGTTTAAGTACTTTATAAAATGAAATTGGTCCATTTTAATTATAATTAAAGTATGTCCTGGGGCTACACTTTAAGTGTGCCATTACTGAACTACCAAAACTTTGTATGCCATATCTTTAAAATGTGATCTAATTTTACTTCTGTATTGTAAGTAAGGTGAAGATGCACTGGAAATACCTGGGATCCAGTAGCAGGGATTTAGTCCAGAAAAAGTCTGCTTAAGGCACACTATTATAAACGTTTCTGTAAGGGAAGTAACGTTAACCCATGATAATATTATGTTATTACATATTAATATGTTAGCTATTATTGTGATGTTCTGTGGAGCACTGACATGTTGTATGGCCTAGCTAGAACTGTAGTTGCATAGTATACATAGACTAATAAAATTAGGTTCACTGGACTGACTGTGAATCCCTGTTAGACTGATCTGAGCTGAGTATAAATCAAGTACGATATACTTCACGCTAACTTTGATAGATGCATACATGTGATATGATGATGATTTTTATTGGCATTCCAATATAAAATACTCACGATGTATCCTTTGCCGGGAGGTGATGAGAAGCAGAGTCTGAAGCCGTTTCGCTAGTCTCATCCGATATTGGGACATTGGAAATAGGGAGGACACAATGATCGGCCTCTGGGGCACGAAGACGAGGTGGCAGTGGAGGAAAGGAGTGTGCATTTTTTGAGTATTGGGACGGACCCCAAATGAGAAGGGAAACCAGTTTATCTCAGGCCGTTTTCTCACCTGCAATTGAATCACGCCTCGGCAAAAAGTCAATAGAGCCTTCTAGACAGGCTGTTCTCACATTGCCCCTGCCCAGTAAGTAATCAGCAACAATGGAGTACAAACGATGATTGACAGCGATGTTCCCACACTGCCACACATGGCGTTTAGTGCAGGTCCACATCTCAGGAGCTTGGTCGCACGAAGACCCGACAGTCCTAAATGGAAAAACTACAAATCTTAGAACTGGATTCCACTCTGTGGAACCGGTATCAGCTTAAGCAGGAGGTAAACTCAAGCAGAGGGGCTCAGCTCTACGCGACGAAAGATGAAACACCTCCCACTGCCGAAACCCGGGATTGAACCAGGGACCTTTAGATCTTCAGTCTAACGCTCTCCCAGCTGAGCTATTTCGGCCACGAAGTTTGCAGCATTCCTCGGATTTGCCGGGCCTGGGCCTGGTAGGACGTACAGAAATCTTCCGCCAGGGCTCCGCTGGGAGCTAAAGCAGCAAAATCTCTGCACAAAGCATGCTAAAGTATGAAGTACTTGAGTAAGACTGCAACAGTTTCTTTTAAAAATACTTTGCCTGGTAACACGTGCACAGTACGTCGGACAGTACATTTGCAATTGTCAATGTTTTTGGTGCTTGTCCCTTACAGACAAACCAATTCAAAAATGTCTTTTTTATGCCGGTCTTGGACTAGGGGCTTCTTCCTTGCGCGACAGCCTTTCGGGCCATGGCGATGTAGGATTCTCGAAATGGTGGATGTAGATACTTTGGTACCTTATGCCTCCAACTCCTTCACCAGCTCCTTTGTTGTTGTCTTGGGATTCAGTTGAACCTTTCGGACCAAAGTTCGTTCAGCCCAGGTAGATAATTGTTCCCTACTTCCTGAACGATGCAGTGTCTTTGTGGTCCCAAGATTTTTATATTTGCAGACAATTGTTTGTACAGATGCTCGTGGTACCTTCAGTTGTTTGGAAATTGCTCCCAAGGAGGACCCTGACTTTTGGAGGTCCAGAATTTCTTTTCTGAGGTCTTGGCTGAGTTGCTTGGATTTTCCCATGGTATCATGGGCAACAAGGCAGTGGCTCTAAAGGTAGGCCCTTCAGTGCAGCCACAGGTGCCAATAAACTCCCAATGAAGTCCTAATTATGACAGTTGGACAATCAGAAGCTTCTAAAAAGTCATTACATCAATGTCTGGAATCTTCCAGACTGTGTAAGGAGACAGTCATCTTGGTGTATGTAAACCTGCGACCATCTGGAATTCTGAATGAATTAAAACGGAAATAAATCTGTCTCTAATCGGCTGTTGTAAAATTACCGCTGATGTGAACAAAGCAGATGCCCTAATTGACTAGCCAAAAGATACGTATGGTAACATGAAATGTGCGGAGTCGTGAAAAACTGAGTTTGAGTATCTTAAGCCTTGGTGCATGTGAACTTTTGGCCGCAACCGTACATGTAAAAATTCTTGTCAAACAAATTCACAGATGTCACAAGCTGCACTAACGGAAAAGAGTCTACAACCCATACAAAACCCGTGTGAATTTCATCGTATGTTCCCTTCTAATTAGGACACATTGTGGAAGAGAACACGTCGGTGTTTACTGGCATTTTCAGGGTAAAGCCACGGGCGACGGGGCGCACTAACCAGCTTTGTCCTCGTTAGTATAGTGGTCAGTATCCCCGCCTGTCACGGGAGACGGGGTTCAATTCCCGACGGGGAGAATACGTTTTTGTTGTCACACTGACAAAAACGTAGTAAAGGGAAGGCCAGAGAGCCTGGCCCGTGCGGGGTCGAACCCGCGACCTTGGCGTTATTAGCACCACGCTCTAACCAACTGAGCTAACCGGCCCGTGAACAGGTCATCCGTCAGCTATCGCCGGCAACCATAGGGTAATTGCTTTCACACCAAGAGATTGTGGAAGTTACGCTAGGAATTCAAAGACGCATCGGAACAAGATGACACGTCCCGCCAAATTCCTAACTCGAATCATTGACTCAGAGCCCAGAAGGCCGACCGATTCATCGTTGCCCCTGCTCTTTTTGGAATTCGGTGGAACCGGGGAACACTGTTGAAGACAGACAGTACCGCGGATTCTGGATACGGCTTCGGCTCAGCTGGTCCAATGGGGAATTGGCAATACCGAGAGCAGGAGAGTCTAGCTCCCGAAAACCAGTGGCGGGGTCGCTCTTCCATTTTCGCTTCCATTTCTTTCCAATGGCGTGCTCTGCCCCGTCCATTCCTTACCAATCAAATCTCCCCGTCTCTGCGGTCCATTTCTTACCAATCGGGTCTCGTTCAGCCCGTCCATTTCTTACCAATCAAATCTCCCGTCTCTCCGGTCCATTTCTTACCGGTCGGGTCTCGTTCAGCCCGTCCATTTCTTACTAATCAAATCTCCCCTCTCTTCGGTCCATTTCTTACCAGTCGGGACTCGTCATTCCCATCAATTTCTTACCTATCAAATCTTCCCTTCTCTGCAGCTCCATTTCTTACCGACCAGGACTCGTCATGCCCGTCCATTTCTCGCCAATCAAATGTGGCAGCACAACTGTTTACTTTGAATGCATGGCACCGATTAGATGTGGATGACAGGAGAACGCGATGTTCTATCTTGTTCTATCAAGGCCCATGGTCCTGGAACGAGCTGCAGGCTAAGCTCAAACTTGATTATCTCATCTCGTTACCAGATTTTAAAAGACGGATAATTGATATTTGGTCTGTGACCTGTGCTTGTTTTAAACCCTGAACTTGTTTAACACTGTTTAGTTCATGTATTCTGTCATGTTGGTTGGTTTATTCTGTGCGCTACTGTTGTCGTTGTTTTTGTTTTGTACGCCGTTTCATATAGCTTTGGCCCTGTCTTGGCTATTTCTCACTTAAGGTTTTAATCTCAACGTGACTTCCTAGTCAAATAAAGGTTCATATTGTCTAGACAGTCTGCATTGTGAAGAGATCAAGACAACAGCCTCTGTCATTCACTGCGATACTGAAGAACACTGTGGGATTTTGCATGATTTATAAAGGTAAGACAACTGCATTAAATTATTTAAATCGTTAACGGTTTAAGACAAAAAGCTAGCTATTGTCTGACAGTAATGAAGATGGTACGTTTCCTTTTTACCATATTTGATTATTTAGCGATAGCTTGCTGATGGAAATTTACCTCAAGACGATTCCCTGACAAAAACGTAGTAGTACATAAAGTTTTTGTTAAGTATAATAATGTACATCAAGATCATTTTCAAAGTATAGTTTAAGTACTTTATAAAATGAAATTGGTCCATTTTAATTATAATTAAAGTATGTCCTGGGGCTACACTTTAAGTGTGCCATTACTGAACTACCAATAAACTTTGTATGCCATATCTTTAAAATGTGATCTAATTTTACTTCTGTATTGTAAGTAAGGTGAAGATGCACTGGAAATACCTGGGATCCAGTAGCAGGGATTTAGTCCAGAAAAAGTCTGCTTAAGGCACACTATTATAAACGTTTCTGTAAGGGAAGTAACGTTAACCCATGATAATATTATGTTATTACATATTAATATGTTAGCTATTATTGTGATGTTCTGTGGAGCACTGACATGTTGTATGGCCTAGCTAGAACTGTAGTTGCATAGTATACATAGACTAATAAAATTAGGTTCACTGGACTGACTGTGAATCCCTGTTAGACTGATCTGAGCTGAGTATAAATCAAGTACGATATACTTCACGCTAACTTTGATAGATGCATACATGTGATATGATGATGATTTTTATTGGCATTCCAATATAAAATACTCACGATGTATCCTTTGCCGGGAGGTGATGAGAAGCAGAGTCTGAAGCCGTTTCGCTAGTCTCATCCGATATTGGGACATTGGAAATAGGGAGGACACAATGATCGGCCTCTGGGGCACGAAGACGAGGTGGCAGTGGAGGAAAGGAGTGTGCATTTTTTGAGTATTGGGACGGACCCCAAATGAGAAGGGAAACCAGTTTATCTCAGGCCGTTTCTCACCTGCAATTGAATCACGCCTCGGCAAAAAGTCAATAGAGCCTTCTAGACAGGCTGTTCTCACATTGCCCCTGCCCAGTAAGTAATCAGCAACAATGGAGTACAAACGATGATTGACAGCGATGTTCCCACACTGCCACACATGGCGTTTAGTGCAGGTCCACATCTCAGGAGCTTGGTCGCACGAAGACCCGACAGTCCTAAATGGAAAAACTACAAATCTTAGAACTGGATTCCACTCTGTGGAACCGGTATCAGCTTAAGCAGGAGGTAAACTCAAGCAGAGGGGCTCAGCTGTACGCGACAAAAGATGAAACACCTCCCATTGCCGAAACCCGGGATTGAACCAGGGACCTTTAGATCTTCAGTCTAACGCTCTCCCAGCTGAGCTATTTCGGCCACGAAGTTTGCAGCATTCCTCGGATTTGCCGGGCCTGGGCCTGGTAGGACATACAGAAATCTTCCGCCAGGGCTCCGCTGGGAGCTAAAGCAGCAAAATCTCTGCACAAAGCATGCTAAAGTATGAAGTACTTGAGTAAGACTGCAACAGTTTCTTTTAAAAATACTTTGCCTGGTAACACGTGCACAGTACGTCGGACAGTACATTTGCAATTGTCAATGTTTTTGGTGCTTGTCCCTTACAGACAAACCAATTCAAAAATGTCTTTTTATGCCGGTCTTGGACTAGGGGCTTCTTCCTTGCGCGACAGCCTTTCGGGCCATGGCGATGTAGGAAATTTTCGAAATGGTGGATGTAGATACTTTGGTACCTTATGCCTCCAACTCCTTCACCAGCTCCTTTGTTGTTGTCTTGGGATTCAGTTGAACCTTTCGGACCAAAGTTCGTTCAGCCCAGGTAGATAATTGTTCCCTACTTCCTGAACGATGCAGTGTCTTTGTGGTCCCAAGATTTTTATATTTGCAGACAATTGTTTGTACAGATGCTCGTGGTACCTTCAGTTGTTTGGAAATTGCTCCCAAGGAGGACCCTGACTTTTGGAGGTCCAGAATTTCTTTTCTGAGGTCTTGGCTGAGTTGCTTGGATTTTCCCATGGTATCATGGGCAACAAGGCAGTGGCTCTAAAGGTAGGCCCTTCAATGCAGCCACAGGTGCCAATAAACTCCCAATGAAGTCCTAATTATGACAGTTGGACAATCAGAAGCTTCTAAAAAGTCATTACATCAATGTCTGGAATCTTCCAGACTGTGTAAGGAGACAGTCATCTTGGTGTATGTAAACCTGCGACCATCTGGAATTCTGAATGAATTAAAACGGAAATAAATCTGTCTCTAATCGGCTGTTGTAAAATTACCGCTGATGTGAACAAAGCAGATGCCCTAATTGACTAGCCAAAAGATACGTATGGTAACATGAAATGTGCGGAGTCGTGAAAAACTGAGTTTGAGTATCTTAAGCCTTGGTGCATGTGAACTTTTGGCCGCAACCGTACATGTAAAAATTCTTGTCAAACAAATTCACAGATGTCACAAGCTGCACTAACGGAAAAGAGTCTACAACCCATACAAAACCCGTGTGAATTTCATCGTATGTTCCCTTCTAATTAGGACACATTGTGGAAGAGAACACTCGGTGTTTACTGGCATTTTCAGGGTAAAGCCACGGGTGATAGGTGTAACGCCGTCCCACGAAATGAGGGTTCGAATCCGCCTGGGGCAAATAAATAATCGTTCGTCAATTGATTGTTCTTCACAGAAGTGTCTCAGTAATCTTCTTTTTTTTTAGGTTTGATATTAACGTGATATTTGTTCTCCACCTCCATTTTATTATGGAGAGGATCAGGAAATCTTTTCTGCCGAATCAATACATATAAAGTTATCAAAGTATTTACATCGGATCAATTATTGCAACAGTACAAATAGGATTACAACATTACATATTACAATTCTTAATAAACACATAAACAGCCAAGTATAAATGTAAAGCTATATTTGTATTTTCGTTCGTAACAGTATTAGCAGGGTTGATATGCACAAGCATGAATTGGGATTGGGTCTGGAGCAGGTGGATTTACCAAGGCTGCAAGGTGACAACTGGCACACATGCAGTCGGACTCCTTGCAGTCGCGTGCTGCCGCGGCTGCTGGGTCTCCTGAAGCTCGAGCTCCTGGAGCTTGGGTGTTAAGAGAAGCACTGGCATTGGTCTGCTTTTGCCAAGTACTTTATGGGCCACTTCTGAAGCAGAAATTATATTTTTATATACAGTGAGCTCCATAACGTTAGGGACAAAGCCGTATTTTCTTCACTTGGTTCTGTACTTCAAAATTTTAGATTTGTAATCAAACAATTCACATGTGGTTAAAGTGCAGCTGTCAGCTCTCAGTTCTTATGAAAGGTTATTTTAATACATTTTGATTTCACCCTCTAGAAATAACAGCGCTCTCTACACATACATACAACCCCAATTCCAAAAAAGCCGAGACAGTATGGAAAATGCTAATAAAAACAAAAAGGAGTGATAATGTTAAATATTGTACATTTTATTTACCCTGTACTATATTTAAAACACTACAACGGCAAATTATTTGATGTTTTACCTTGTGAATTTAATTGTTTTTTGAAAATATACACTCATTTTAAATCTGTTGACTGCAACACGCTCCAAAAAAGTTGGGACAGTGTTTACCGCTGTGTAACATCACCATTTCTTTTAATAACGCTTATTGAATTTGGGCAATATTTTTTGATATTTTTCAAGTCAAAGCAAATTTAAAAATTACTGCTTTCTGTTTTATTTGCATTTCATTTACCGTCTCAACTTTTTTAGAATTGGGGATGTACGTACATATTTTCAGGGTGCCATAATGTTCAGGACAAATGGTTTCACGTGTGTTTCTGATTAGTCAGGTGTGTTCAATTGCTTCTTCAGTACAATTATAAGGTATGCCAATGGAAGGAAGCCATTATGAGGCTGGGATATATGAAAAAACAGTCAGAGACATAGGCCAAACCTTAAGCTTACCAAAGTCAACCGCTTGGAACATCATTAAGAACGAGAGCACTGGTGAGCTCAGTAATCACAAAGGGCCTGGTAGGCCAAGGTGGACCTATACAGTTGATGACCAAAGAATTCTCGCTATAATGAAATAACATTAACTCTAAAACAGAGACCTGGACAGTAAAATTTGGGGAGGGTTTATATTTTCATGGGAACTGTACATCATGATGCTGTATAAATGGTAGGTTCTTTATGCCCTTGACCTTATGTTTTGTCATTTTGATACACAACCTTGTGTAGCTCTATCACCCAGCATTATCAAATTCTCAACATGAAAATTATTATTTTTATTATAATGATTTTCCACTGATCTCCCTTTTTTGTGCGCTGTCAATCCAGGGGATAGGGTGGGAGGGGTAGTTAATATGAATTGCATTACACAAATTCTGTACTGTCTGAAGGTGGAGGCAGCAATATTTGTACTGTGTCCTGTTCTATATTGAATAGTTAAAACTGACTGATAATAAAAATAATAATAATAATAATAATAATAATAATGGTAAGTATATAAACATATAGATAGGAAAGCGTTTGTTAAGATGGCTGAATGACAGTACTGACAATGAACAATTAGAGATGGCATTACTTATTGCCTTGACAGCAATAGTGTAATAAGTAATAATTTAAAAAATGTATGTCTAGACCGTGACGTGTTACACAAGGCACATGTAAAGGGGACAATACCAATAATGATGATGATACCAGCAATAATATAGTGAGGGGGAAATGAAACATATTGTAAACTAAACCCTAATATGATTGCAGGGCCATGGAAATAATAGCTGGTGTACTGAGACACAAACGTGCACATGTACACATGTCCCATTTACCTGCGATATTCTCACTTAAAAGTGTTATTATGCACGGACAAGCCAACAAACGGGACGTGAAACCCAATAATGAAGTCAAATAGGAAAAATGAAACTACTGGTCTTTTAGCTGAAATAATGACAGAATACCTCGATGACATCAATATAAAACAGGAACCTGTTTGTAATAAATTTATTAAGACTTACCGAAGCGTAGGTACCACAAAATAACCGCAAAACGCCTTATTTAATATTCGAATTTATTTGTCTATACGCTGTCGTTCATTCATTCAGGACGGCAACGTTAAGAACAACCGTTGAGAATGAATGGGGAAAGGTAAAGGCAGAGACGAAAACGGTCTTCCTGCATCCGGGACGGAACAGCGCCGCGAAAAAATACGTGCGGCCAAAAATATATTACATCCGTAGTGTTAAGAACTACCGTTGAGAACGAACGGTAAAAGTTAAGGGAAGTTAAGCGTAACTATCCACGGCTCCCGCGCGCGGGCCAGCCGTGTATAGGTGTAACGCCGTCCCACGGAAACGAAGGTTCGAATCCGCCCGCGGGCAAATAAATAATCGTTCGTAATCGATTCGTTCTTCACAGAAGCGTCTCGGATAACGCTTCTTTTCTTTTAGGTTTGATATTAACATGATATTTGTTCTCCACCTCCATTTTATTACGGAGAGGGTCAGGAAATCTTTTGTGCCAAATCAATACATATAAAGTCATCAAAGTATTTACATCGGATCAATTGTCGCAACAGTACAAATAGGATTACAACATTACGTATTACAATTCTTAATAAACACATAAACAGCCAAGTATAAATGTAAAGCTATATTTGTATTTTCGTTCGTAACAGTATTAGCAGGGTTGATATGCACAAGCATGAAATGGGATTGGGGCTGGGACTGGAGCAGGCGGATTTACCGAGGCTGCAAGGTGACAACTGGCACACATGCAGTCGGACTCCCTGCAGTCGCGTGCTGCCGCGGCTGCTGGGTTTCCTGTAGCTCGAGCTCCTGGAGCTTGGGTGTTAAGAGAAGTACTGGCATTGGTCTGCTTTTGCCAAGTACTTCATGGGCCACTTCTGAAGCAGAAATTATATTTTTATATACAGTGAGCTCCATAACGTTAGGGACAAAGCCGTATTTTCTTTACTTGGTTCTGTACTTCATACTTTTAGATTTGTAATCAAACAATGCAGCTATCAGCTCTCAGCTCTTATGAAAGATTATTTTAATACATTTTGATTTCACCCTGTAGAAATAACAGCGCTCTCTGTACATACATACAACCCCAATTCCAAAAAAGCTAAGACAGTATGGAAAATGCTAATAAAAACAAAAAGGAGTGATAATGTTAAATATTGTACATTTTATTTACCCTGCACTATATTTAAAACACTACAACAGCACATTATTTGATGTTTTACCTTGTGAATTTAATTGTTTTTTGAAAATATACACTCATTTCAAATCTGTTGACTGCAACACGCTCCAAAAAAGTTGGGACAGTCGAGTGTTTACCACTATGTAACATCACCATTTATTTTAATAACGCTTATTAAATTTGGGCAATATTTTTCAAGTCAAAGTTTAAAAATTACTGCTTTTTGTTTTATTTGCATTTCATTTACCGTCTCGACTTTTTTAGAATTGGGGATGTACGTACATATTTTCAGGGTGCCATAATGTTCAGGACAAATGGTTTCACGTGTGTTTCTGATTAGTCAGGTGTGTTCAATTGCTTCTTCGGTACAATTATAAGGTATGCCAATGGAAGGAAGCCATTATGAGGCTGGGATATATGAAAAAACAGTCAGAGACATGGCCAAACCTTAAGCTTACCAAAGTCAACCGCTTGCAACATCATTAAGAACGAGAGCACTGGTGAGCTCAGTAATCACAAAGGGCCTGGTAGGCCAAGGTGGACCTATACAGTTGATGACCAAAGAATTCTCGCTATAATGAAATAACATTAACTCTAAAACAGAGACCTGGACAGTAAAATTTGGGGAGGGTTTATATTTTCATGGGAACTGTACATCATGATGCTGTATAAATGGTAGGTTCTTTATGCCCTTGACCTTATGTTTTGCCATTTTGATACACAACCTTGTGTAGCTCTATCACCCAGTATTATCAAATTCTCAACATGAAAATTATTATTGTTATTATAATGATTTTCCACTGATCTCCCTTTTTTGTGTGCTGTCAATCCAGGGGATAGGGTGGGAGGGGTAGTTAATATGAATTGCATTACACAAATTCTGTATTGTCTGAAGGTGGAGGCAGCAATATTTGTACTGTGTCCTGTTCTATATTGAATAGTTAAAACTGACTGATAATAATAATAATAATAATAATAATAATAATAATGGTAAGTATATAAACATATAGATAGGAAAGCGTTTGTTAAGATGGCTGAATGACAGTACTGACAATGAACAATTAGAGATGGCATTACTTATTGCCTTGACAGCAATAGTGTAATAAGTAATAATTTAAAAAATGTATGTCTAGACCGTGACGTGTTACACAAGGCACATGTAAAGGGGACAATACCAATAATGATGATGATACCAGCAATAATATAGTGAGGGGGAAATGAAACATATTGTAAACTAAACCCTAATATGATTGCAGGGCCATGGAAATAATAGCTGGTGTACTGAGACACAAACGTGCACATGTACACATGTCCCATTTACCTGCGATATTCTCACTTAAAAGTGTTATTATGCACGGACAAGCCAACAAACGGGACGTGAAACCCAATAATGAAGTCAAATAGGAAAAATGAAACTACCGGTCTTTTAGCTGAAATAATGACAGAATACCTCGATGACATCAATATAAAACAGGAACCTGTTTGTAATAAATTTATTAAGACTTACCGAAGCGTAGGTACCACAAAATAACCGCAAAACGCCTTATTAAATATTCGAATTTATTTGTCTATACGCTGTCATTCATTCATTCAGGACGGCAACGTTAAGAACAACCGTTGAGAATGAATGGGGAAAGGTAAAGGCAGAGACGAAAACGGTCTTCCTGCATCCGGGACGGAACAGCGCCGCGAAAAAATACGTGCGGCCGAAAATATATTGCATCCGTAGTGTTAAGAACTACCGTTGAGAATGAACGGTAAAAGTTAAGGGAAGTTAAGCGTAACTATCCACGGCTCCCGCAGCAGGGCCAGCCGTGTATAGGTGTAACGCCGTCCCACGGAAACGAGAGTTCGAATCCACCCTTGGGCAAATAAATAATCGTTCGTAATTGATTTGTTCTTCACAGAAGTGTCTCGGATGACGCTTCTTCTTTTTTTAGGTTTGATATTAACGTGATATTTGTTCTCCACCTCCATTTTATTACGGAGAGGATCAGGAAATCTTTTCTGCCGAATCAATACATATAAAGTTATCAAAGTATTTACATCGGATCAATTATCGCAACAGTACAAATTGGATTACAACATTACATATTACAATTCTTAATAAACACATAAACAGCCAAGTATAAATGTAAAGCTATATTTGTATTTTCGTTCGTAACAGTATTAGCAGGGTTGATATGCACAAGCATGAAACGGGATTGGGGCTGGGACTGGAGCAGGCGGATTTACCGAGGCTGCAAGGTGACAACTGGCACACATGCAGTCGGACTCCCTGCAGTCGCGTGCTGCCGCGGCTGCTGGGTTTCCTGAAGCTCGAGCTCCTGGAGCTTGGGTGTTAAGAGAAGTACTGGCATTGGTCTGCTTTTGCCAAGTACTTCATGGGCCACTTCTGAAGCAGAAATTATATTTTTATATACAGTGAGCTCCATAACGTTAGGGACAAAGCCGTATTTTCTTTACTTGGTTCTGTACTTCATAATTTTAGATTTGTAATCAAACAATTTACATGTGGTTAAAGTGCAGCTATCAGCTCTCAGCTCTTATGAAAGATTATTTTAATACATTTTGATTTCACCCTGTAGAAATAACAGCGCTCTCTATACATACATACAACCCCAATTCCAAAAAAGCTGAGACAGTATGGAAAATGCTAATAAAAACAAAAGGGAGTGATAATGTTAAATATTGTACATTTTATTTACCCTGTACTATATTTAAAACACTACAACAGCACATTATTTGATGTTTTACCTTGTGAATTTAATTGTTTTTTGAAAATATACACTCATTTCAAATCTGTTGACTGCAACACGCTCCAAAAAAGTTGGAACAGTCGAGTGTTTACCACTATGTAACATCACCATTTCTTTTAATAACGCTTATTAAATTTGGGCAATATTTTTCAAGTCAAAGTTTAAAAATGACTGCTTTCTGTTTTATTTGCATTTCATTTACCGTCTCGACTTTTTTAGAATTGGGGATGTACATACGTATTTTCAGGGTGCCATAATGTTCAGGACAAATGGTTTCTCATGTGTTTCTGATTAGTCAGGTGTGTTCAATTGCTTCTTCAGTACAATTATAAGGTATGCCAATGGAAGGAAGCCATTATGAGGCTGGGATATATGAAAAAACAGTCAGAGACATTGGCCAAACCTTAAGCTTACCAAAGTCAACCGCTTGTAACATCATTAAGAACGAGAGCACTGGTGAGCTCAGTAATCACAAAGGGCCTGGTAGGCCAAGGTGGACCTATACAGTTGACGACCAAAGAATTCTCGCTATAATGAAATAACATTAACTCGAAAACAGAGACCTGGACAGTAAAATTTGGGGAGGGTTTCTATTTTCATGGGAACTGTACATCATGATGCTGTATAAATGGTAGGTTCTTTATGCCCTTGACCTTATGTTTTGTCATTTTGATACACAACCTTGTGTAGCTCTATCACCCAGCATTATCAAATTCTCAACATGAAAATTATTATTGTTATTATAATGATTTTCCACTGATCTCCCTTTTTTGTGTGCTGTCAATCCAGGGGATAGGGTGGGAGGGGTAGTTAATATGAATTGCATTACACAAATTCTGTACTGTCTGAAGGTGGAGGCAGCAATATTTGTACTGTGTCCTGTTCTATATTGAATAGTTAAACTGACTAATAATAATAATAATAATGGTAAGTATAGAAACATATAGATAAGAAAGGGTTTGTTAAGACGGCTGAATGACAGTACTGACAATGAACAATTAGAGATGGCATTACTTATTGCCTTGACAGCAATAGTGTAATAAGTAATAATTTAAAAAATGTATGTCTAGACCGTGACGTGTTACACAAGGCACATGTAAAGGGGGCAATACCAATAATGATGATGATACCAGCAATAATATAGTGAGGGGGAAATGAAACATATTGTAAACTAAACCTAATATGATTGCAGGGCCATGGAAATAATAGCTGGTGTACTGAGACACAAACGTGCACATGTACACATGTCCCATTTACCTGCGATATTCTCACTTAAAAGTGTTATTATGCACGGACAAGCCAACAAACGGGACGTGAAACCCAATAATGAAGTCAAATAGGAAAAATGAAACTACTGGTCTTTTAGCTGAAATAATGACAGAATACCTCGATGACATCAATATAAAACAGGAACCTGTTTGTAATAAATTTATTAAGACTTACCGAAGCGTAGGTACCACAAAATAACCGCAAAACGCCTTATTTAATATTCGAATTTATTTGTCTATACGCTGTCGTTCATTCATTCAGGACGGCAACGTTAAGAACGACCGTTGAGAATGAATGGGGAAAGGTAAAGGCAGAGACGAAAACGGTCTTCCTGCATCCGGGACGGAACAGCGCCGCGAAAAAATACGCGCGGCCGAAAATATATTGCATCCGTAGTGTTAAGAACTACCGTTGAGAACGAACGGTAAAAGTTAAGGGAAGTTAAGCGTAACTATCCACGGCTCCCGCGCGGGGGCCAGCCGTGTATAGGTGTAACGCCGTCCCACGGAAACGAGGGTTCGAATCCGCCCGCGGGCAAATAAATAATCGTTCGTAATAGATTTGTTCTTCACCGAAGTGTCTCAGGTAACGCTTCTTCTTTTTTAGGTTTGATATTAACGTGATATTTGTTCTCCACCTCCATTTTATTATGGAGAGGATCAGGAAATCTTTTCTGCCGAATCAATACATATAAAGTTATCAAAGTATTTACATCGGATCAATTATTGCAACAGTACAAATAGGATTACAACATTACATATTACAATTCTTAATAAACACATAAACACAACAACAGCCAAGTATAAATGTAAAGCTATATTTGTATTTTCGTTCGTAACAGTATTAGCAGGGTTGATATGCACAAGCATGAAATGGGATTGGGGCTGGGACTGGAGCAAGCGGATTTGCCGAGGCTGCAAGGTGACAACTGGCACACATGCAGTCGGACTCCCTGCAGTCGCGTGCTGCCGCGGCTGCTGGGTCTCCTGAAGCTCGAGCTCCTGGAGCTTGGGTGTTAAGAGAAGCACTGGCATTGGTCTGCTTTTGCCAAGTAATATACACTGAGCTCCATAACGTTAGGGACAAAGCCGTATTTTCTTTACTTGGTTCTGTACTTCATCATTTTAGATTTGTAATCAAACAATTCACATGTGGTTGAAGTGCAGCTACCAGCTCTCAGCTCTTATGAAAGGTTATTTTAATACATTTTGATTTCACCCTGTAGAAATGACAGCACTCTCTATACATACATACAACCCCAATTCCAAAAAAGCTGAGACAGTATGGAAAATGCTAATAAAAACAAAAAGGTGTGATAATGTTAAATATTGTACATTTTATTTACCCTGTATTTAAAACACTACAACAGCACATTATTTGACGTTTTACCTTGTGAATTTAATTGTTTTTTGAAAATATACACTCATTTCAATTCTGTTGACTGCAACACGCTCCAAAAAAGTTGGGACAGTCGAGTGTTTACCACTACGTAACATCACCATTTCTTTTAATAACGCTTATTAAATTTGGGCAATATTTTTCAAGTCAAAGTTTAAAAATTACTGCTTTCTGTTTTATTTGCATTTAATTTACCGTCTCGACTTTTTAGAATTGGGGATGTACGTACGTATTTTCAGGGTGCCGTAATGTTCAGGACAAATGGTTTCACGTGTGTTTCTGATTAGTCAGGTGTGTTCAATTGCTTCTTCAGTACAATTATAAGGTATGCCAATGGAAGGAAGCCATTATGAGGCTGGGATATATGAAAAAACAGTCAGAGACATTGGCCAAACCTTAAGCTTACCAAAGTCAACCGCTTGTAACATCATTAAGAACGAGAGCACTGGTGAGCTCAGTAATCACAAAGGGCCTGGTAGGCCAAGGTGGACCTATACAGTTGACGACCAAAGAATTCTCGCTATAATGAAATAACATTAACTCGAAAACAGAGACCTGGACAGTAAAATTTGGGGAGGGTTTCTATTTTCATGGGAACTGTACATCATGATGCTGTATAAATGGTAGGTTCTTTATGCCCTTGACCTTATGTTTTGTCATTTTGATACACAACCTTGTGTAGCTCTATCACCCAGCATTATCAAATTCTCAACATGAAAATTATTATTGTTATTATAATGATTTTCCACTGATCTCCCTTTTTTGTGTGCTGTCAATCCAGGGGATAGGGTGGGAGGGGTAGTTAATATGAATTGCATTACACAAATTCTGTATTGTCTGAAGGTGGAGGCAGCAATATTTGTACTGTGTCCTGTTCTATATTGAATAGTTAAACTGACTGATATAATAATAATAATAATAATAATAATATAATAGTAAATATAAACATATAGATGGAAAGCGTTTGTTAAGATGGCTGAATGACAGTACTGACAATGAACAATTAGAGATGGCATTACTTATTGCCTTGACAACAATAGTGTAATAAGTAACAATACTTTAAAAAAATGTATGTCTAGACCGTGACGTGTTACACAAGGCACATGTAAAGGGGGCAATACCAATAATGATGATGATACCAGCAATAATATAGTGAGGGGGAAATGAAACATATTGTAAACTAAACCCTAATATGATTGCAGGGCCATGGAAATAATAGCTGGTGTACTGAGACACAAACGTGCACATGTACACATGTCCCATTTACCTGCGATATTCTCACTTAAAAGTGTTATTATGCACGGACAAGCCAACAAACGGGACGTGAAACCCAATAATGAAGTCAAATAGGAAAAATGAAACTACTGGTCTTTTAGCTGAAATAATGACAGAATACCTCGATGACATCAATATAAAACAGGAACCTGTTTGCAATAAATTTATTAAGACTTGCCGAAGCGTAGGTACCACAAAATAACCGCAAAACGCCTTATTTAATATTCGAATTTATTTGTCTATACGCTGTCATTCATTCATTCAGGACGGCAACGTTAAGAACGACCGTTGAGAATGAATGGGGAAAGGTAAAGGCAGAGACGAAAACGGTCTTCCTGCATCCGGGACGGAACAGCGCCGCGAAAAAATACGTGCGGCCGAAAATATATTACATCCGTAGTGTTAAGAACTACCGTTGAGAACGAACGGTAAAAGTTAAGGGAAGTTAAGCGTAACTATCCACGGCTCCCGCGCGCGGGCCAGCCGTGTATAGGTGTAACGCCGTCCCACGGAAACGAGGGTTCGAATCCACCCTTGGGCAAATAAATAATCGTTCGTAATTGATTCGTTCTTCACAGAAGTGTCTCAGTTAACGCTTCTTCTTTTTTTAGGTTTGATATTAACGTGATATTTGTTCTCCACCTCCATTTTATTATGGAGAGGATCAGGAAATCTTTTCTGCCGAATCAATACATATAAAGTTATCAAAGTATTTACATCGGATCAATTATTGCAACAGTACAAATAGGATTACAACATTACATATTACAATTCTTAATAAACACAACAACAGCCAAGTATAAATGTAAAGCTATATTTGTATTTTCGTTCGTAACAGTATTAGCAGGGTTGATATGCACAAGCATGAAATGGGATTGGGGCTGGGACTGGAGCAGGCGGATTTACCGAGGCTGCAAGGTGACAACAAGGTGCACACATGCAGTCGGACTCCCTGCAGTCGCATGCTGCCGCGGCTGCTGGGTCTCCTGAAGCTCCTCGGAGCTTGGGTGTTAAGAGAAGCACTGGCATTGGTCTGCTTTTGCCAAGTACTTCATGGGCCACTTCTGAATCAGAAATTATATTTTTATATACAGTGAGCTCCATAACGTTAGGGACAAAGCCGTATTTTCTTTACTTGGTTCTGTACTTCATCATTTTAGATTTGTAATCAAACAATTCACATGTGGTTGAAGTGCAGCTATCAGCTCTCAGCTCTTATGAAAGGTTATTTTAATACATTTTGATTTCACCCTGTAGAAATGACAGCACTCTCTATACATACATACAACCCCAATTCCAAAAAAGCCGAGACAGTATGGAAAATGCTAATAAAAACAAAAAGGAGTGATAATGTTAAATATTGTACATTTTATTTACCCTGCACTATATTTAAAACACTACAACAGCACATTATTTGACGTTTTACCTTGTGAATCTAATTGTTTTTTTGAAAATATACACTCATTTCAAATCTGTTGACTGCAACACGCTCCAAAAAAGTTGGGACAGTCGAGTGTTTACCACTGTGTAACATTACCATTTCTTTTAATAACGCTTATTAAATTTGGGGCATATTTTTCAAGTCAAAGCAAATTTAAAAATGACTGCTTTTTGTTTTATTTGCATTTCATTTACCGTCTAGACTTTTTTAGAATTGGGGATGTACGTACATATTTTCAGGGTGCCATAATGTTCAGGACAAATGGTTTCACGTGTGTTTCTGATTAGTCAGGTGTGTTCAATTGCTTCTTCAATGCAATTATAAGGTATGCCAATGGAAGGAAGCCATTATGAGGCTGGGATATATGAAAAAACAGTCAGAGACATAGGCCAAACCTTAAGCTTACCAAAGTCAACCGCTTGGAACATCATTAAGAACGAGAGCACTGGTGAGCTCAGTAATCACAAAGGGCCTGGTAGGCCAAGGTGGACCTATACAGTTGATGACCAAAGAATTCTCGCTATAATGAAATAACATTAACTCTAAAACAGAGACCTGGACAGTAAAATTTGGGGAGGGTTTATATTTTCATGGGAACTGTACATCATGATGCTGTATAAATGGTAGGTTCTTTATGCCCTTGACCTTATGTTTTGTCATTTTGATACACAACCTTGTGTAGCTCAATCACCCAGCATTATCAAATTCTCAACATGAAAATTATTATTGTTATTATAATGATTTTCCACTGATCTCCCTTTTTTGTGTGCTGTCAATCCAGGGGATAGGGTGGGAGGGGTAGTTAATATGAATTGCATTACACAAATTCTGTATTGTCTGAAGGTGGAGGCAGCAATATTTGTACTGTGTCCTGTTCTATATTGAATAGTTAAACTGACTAATAATAATAATAATAATAATAATAATAATAATAATGGTAAGTATATAAACATATAGATAGGAAAGCGTTTGTTAAGATGGCTGAATGACAGTACTGACAATGAACAATTAGAGATGGCATTACTTATTGCCTTGACAGCAATAGTGTAATAAGTAATAATTTAAAAAATGTATGTCTAGACCGTGACGTGTTACACAAGGCACATGTAAAGGGGACAATACCAATAATGATGATGATACCAGCAATAATATAGTGAGGGGGAAATGAAACATATTGTAAACTAAACCCTAATATGATTGCAGGGCCATGGAAATAATAGCTGGTGTACTGAGACACAAACGTGCACATGTACACATGTCCCATTTACCTGCGATATTCTCACTTAAAAGTGTTATTATGCACGGACAAGCCAGCAAACGGGACGTGAAACCCAATAATGAAGTCAAATAGGAAAAATGAAACTACCGGTCTTTTAGCTGAAATAATGACAGAATACCTCGATGACATCAATATAAAACAGGAACCTGTTTGTAATAAATTTATTAAGACTTACCGAAGCGTAGGTACCACAAAATAACCGCAAAACGCCTTATTTAATATTCGAATTTATTTGTCTATACGCTGTCATTCATTCATTCGGGACGGCAACGTTAAGAACGACCGTTGAGAACGAATGGGGAAAGGTAAAGGCAGAGACGAAAACGGTCTTCCTGCATCCGGGACGGAACAGCGCCGCGAAAAAATACGTGCGGCCGAAAATATATTGCATCCGTAGTGTTAAGAACTACCGTTGAGAACGAACGGTAAAAGTTAAGGGAAGTTAAGCGTAACTATCCACGGCTCCCGCGCGCGAGACCGGGGTTCGATTCCCCGACGGGGAGAATGTGTTTTTTTTGCTTTTTGACCGTTACCCCTGCCAGTTTTTGTAATTCGGTGGAACCTAGGGATCGCTGTTGAAGACAGACAAGACCGCGGATTCTGGAGATGGCTTAGGCTTTGCTTGTGCAATGGGGAATTAGCTCAAGTGGTAGAGCGCTCGCTTAGCATGCGAGAGGCAGCGGGATCGATGCCCGCATTCTCCATGTTTGCCTGGACAAGTCCTCCTGCAGTCATTTTCCCGTGTTCCGACAAAAGGCAGACGTGTTTGGCCTGGAAACCAGAACCCTAAGAGCCATACAGATGGATGGCTTCAGTACTGACTTTGATTCGAAGGACAATCCGGAAACCTCATTCCAATCGCTTACCTTTACCTCCTTGTGTCCTTTCCTAAGCTTCACCCATCGGAAGGAACAAGGACAGCGGAATCATAGAAGCGTGTACTAGCCAACCGGGGATGTCCTCGTTCAGCCAAACGTCTGTTTGAAGCCACGTCAATTACAGATGTAGCAAATAGGGAGAGGTTGATCATTTATCTCACGCTCTTTCCAAACTAAATACTTCCGCAAAGGATACCCTCGGGATTCCTTGCTCAAGCATCCTTTGGGAGCTACCGATCTCCTAGATCCTTCAAAGAGCATTTAACGAGTTGGAGTGTCCTTGACGATGACCGACCTCTTTCGATCTCTGGGCCAAGCGAGGACAGTGGACACAAGGACAGATGAAATTAGCAATTGGAACTATTCTTTGGGTGTGTACCAATAATCTACTTTTTTCCTCCGCTCCCCCCCTACCACCTATGTCCTACCCAGAAGTGTGTGGAGGGGGGAGACTCGGGAAGGAAAGGAGAGAGGGAAGAGGTGCGAAGACAAAATGACAGCTTATTTTCTTCTCCGTCACCAAAGTCGATGTTTCTCACTGTTAATATAATGTCAGTGTTCACACTGAGAAACTTTTATTTCCCACTGTAGCATCTGAAATCAAGTTTGGTGGCAATAGACCCATCCTTTGGATAGTCAGGTTCTCCGCCATCCCCGCTTTCTAAAGTTTGGATAGTGTCCGATTCGGTGGGATGGTCTTTCAATCTCTGTGGGCGTGATCGCGATAGTGTCAGACCGAAATGTGAGAAGACTTTCGCGGTAGGACAAATCGATGTATCCATTGCCGGGAGGTGACGAGAAGCACAGTCTGAAGCTGTTTCGCTAGTCTCATCCGATATCGGGACATTGGAAATAGGAAGGACACAATGATCAGCCTCTGGGGCACGAAGACGAGGTATCATGGGCAGAAAGGCAGTGGCTCTAAAGGTAGGCTCTTAAATACAGCCACAGGGGCCAATTAACTCCCAATGAACTCCTAATTATCACAATTGGCCAATCAGAAGCTTCTAAAAAGTCATTACATCAATGTCTGAAATCTTCCAGACTGTTTAAAGAGACAGTCAACTTGATGTATGGTGTATAACTTTTGACCAATTGGAATTCTGATATAGTGAATTAAAGCAAAAATAAATCTGTCTCTAATCGATTGTTTTAAAATTACCGCTGATGTGAATGAAGTAGATGCCCTAATTGACATGCTAAAAGAGATGTACGGTAACATGAAATGTGCAGAATTGTGAAAAACTGAGTTTGAATATCTTTAGCCTAGGTGTATGTAAACTTTTGGCCTAAACCGTACATCTAAAAATTCATTTCAAACAAATTCACAGATTTCACAAGCTGCACTAACGTAAAAGTATCTACAACCCATACAAAACATGTGTGAATGTCATCATATGTTCCCTTCTAAAAAGGACACCTTAATGTGGAAGCAAACATTTCGGTGTTTACTGGCATTTTCAGGGTACAGCCCCGCGGGCACCATGGGCAGTGCCAATGTGCTTTGTCCTCGTTAGTATAGTGGCCAGTATCCCCGCCTGTCACGCGGGAGACCGGGGTTCGATTCCCCGACGGGGAGAATGTGTTTTTTTTTGCTTTTTGACCGTTACCCCTGCCCGTTTTTGTAATTCGGTGGAACCTAGGGATCGCTGTTGAAGACAGACAAGACCGCGGATTCTGGAGATGGCTTAGGCTTTGCTTGTGCAATGGGGAATTAGCTCAAGTGGTAGAGCGCTCGCTTAGCATGCGAGAGGCAGCGGGATCGATGCCCGCATTCTCCATGTTTGCCTGGACAAGTCCTCCTGCAGTCATTTTCCCGTGTTCCGACAAAAGGCAGACGTGTTTGGCCTGGAAACCAGAACCATACAGATGGATGGCTTCAGTACTGACTTTGATTCGAAGAACAATCCGGAAACCTCATTCCAATCGCTTACCTTTACCTCCTTGTCTCCTTTCCTAAGCTTCACCCATCGGAAGGAACAAGGACAGCGGAATCATAGAAGCGTGTACTAGCCAACCGGGGATGTCCTCGTTCAGCCAAACGTCTGTTTGAAGCCACGTCAATTACAGATGTAGCAAATAGGGAGAGGTTGATCATTTATCTCACACTCTTTCCAAACTAAATACTTCCGCAAAGGATACCCTCGGGATTCCTTGCTCAAGCATCCTTTGGGAGCTACCGATCTCCTAGATCCTTCAAAGAGCATTTAACGAGTTGGAGTGTCCTTGACGATGACCGACCTCTTTCGATCTCTGGGCCAAGCGAGGACAGTGGACACAAGGACAGATGAAATTAGCAATTGGAACTATTCTTTGGGTGTGTACCAATAATCTACTTTTTTCCTCAGCTCCCCCCCTATCACCTATGTCCTACCCAGAAGTGTGTGGAGGGGGGAGACTCGGGAAGGAAAGGAGAGAGGGAAGAGGTGTGAAGACAAAATGACAGCTTATTTTCTTCTCCGTCATCAAAGTCGATGTTTCTCACTGTTAATATAATGTCAGTGTTCACACTGAGAAACTTTTATTTCCCACTGTAGCATCTGAAATCAAGTTTGGTGGCAATAGACCCATCCTTTGGATAGTCAGGTTCTCCGCCATCCCCGCTTTCTAAAGTTTGGATAGTGTCCGATTCGGTGGGATGGTCTTTCAATCTCTGTGGGCGTGATCGCGATAGTGTCAGACCGAAATGTGAAAAGACTTTCGCGGTAGGACAAATCGATGTATCCATTGCCGGGAGGTGACGAGAAGCACAGTCTGAAGCTGTTTCGCTAGTCTCATCCGATATCGGGACATTGGAAATAGGAAGGACACAATGATCAGCCTCTGGGGCACGAAGACGAGGTATCATGGGCAGAAAGGCAGTGGCTCTAAAGGTAGGCTCTTAAATACAGCCACAGGGGCCAATTAACTCCCAATGAACTCCTAATTATCACAATTGGCCAATCAGAAGCTTCTAAAAAGTCATTACATCAATGTCTGAAATCTTCCAGACTGTTTAAAGAGACAGTCAACTTGATGTATGGTGTATAACTTTTGACCACAGTGAATTAAAGCAAAAATAAATCTGTCTCTAATCGATTGTTTTAAAATTACCGCTGATGTGAATGAAGTAGATGCCCTAATTGACTTGCTAAAAGAGATGTACGGTAACATGAAATGTGCAGAATTGTGAAAAACTGAGTTTGAATATCTTTAGCCTAGGCGTATGTAAACTTTTGGCCTAAACCGTACATTTAAAAATTCTTTTCAAACAAATTCACAGATTTCACAAGCTGCACTAACGTAAAAGTATCTACAACCCATACAAAACATGTGTGAATGTCATCATATGTTCCCTTCTAAAAAGGACACCTTAATGTGGAAGCAAACATTTCGGTGTTTACTGGCATTTTCAGGGTACAGCCCCGCGGGCACCATGGGCAGTGCCAATGTGCTTTGTCCTCGTTAGTATAGTGGCCAGTATCCCCGCCTGTCACGCGGGAGACCGGGGTTCGATTCCCCGACGGGGAGAATGTGTTTTTTTTGCTTTTTGACCGTTACCCCTGTCCGTTTTTGTAATTCGGTGGAACCTAGGGATCGCTGTTGAAGACAGACCAGACCGCGGATTCTGGAGATGGCTTAGGCTTTGCTTGTGCAATGGGGAATTAGCTCAAGTGGTAGAGCGCTCGCTTAGCATGCGAGAGGCAGCGGGATCGATGCCCGCATTCTCCATGTTTGCCTGGACGAGTTCTCCTGCAGTCATTTTCCCGTGTTCCGACAAAAGGCAGACGTGTTTGGCCAGGAAACCAGAACCCTAAGAGCCATACAGATGGATGGCTTCAGTACTGACTTTGATTCGAAGAACAATCCGGAAACCTCATTCCAATCGCTTACCTTTACCTCCTTGTCTCCTTTCCTAAGCTTCACCCATCGGAAGGAACAAGGACAGCGGAATCATAGAAGCGTGTACTAGCCAACCGGGGATGTCCTCGTTCAGCCAAACGTCTGTTTGAAGCCACGTCAATTACAGATGTAGCAAATAGGGAGAGGTTGATCATTTATCTCACACTCTTTCCAAACTAAATACTTCCGCAAAGGATACCCTCGGGATTCCTTGCTCAAGCATCCTTTGGGAGCTACCGATCTCCTAGATCCTTCAAAGAGCATTTAACGAGTTGGAGTGTCCTTGACGATGACCGACCTCTTTCGATCTCTGGGCCAAGCGAGGACAGTGGACACAAGGACAGATGAAATTAGCAATTGGAACTATTCTTTGGGTGTGTACCAATAATCTACTTTTTTCCTCAGCTCCCCCCCTATCACCTATGTCCTACCCAGAAGTGTGGAGGGGGAGACTCGGAAGGAAAGGAGAGAGGGAAGAGGTGTGAAGACAAAATGACAGCTTATTTTCTTCTCCGTCATCAAAGTCGATGTTTCTCACTGTTAATATAATGTCAGTGTTCACACTGAGAAACTTTTATTTCCCACTGTAGCATCTGAAATCAAGTTTGGTAGCAATAGACCCATCCTTTGGATAGTCAGGTTCTCCGCCATCCCCGCTTTCTAAAGTTTGGATAGTGTCCGATTCGGTGGGATGGTCTTTCAATCTCTGTGGGCGTGATCGCGATAGTGTCAGACCGAAATGTGAAAAGACTTTCGCGGTAGGACAAATCGATGTATCCATTGCCGGGAGGTGACGAGAAGCACAGTCTGAAGCTGTTTCGCTAGTCTCATCCGATATCGGGACATTGGAAATAGGAAGGACTCAATGATCATCCTCTGGGGCACGAATATGAGCTGGTAGCGGAGGGAAGGAGTATACATTTTTAGAGTATTGGAGCCCAAGTGGGAACGGAAACCAGTTCATATCGGGTTGTTTTCTCATCTGCAATTGAGTCATGCCTCAGCAAAAAGTCAATAGAGCCATCTAGACAGTCAGTTTTCACGTTGCCCCTCCCCAGTAAATATTTAGCAAAAATGAAGTACAAATGATGATTGACAGTGATGTTCCCACATGGCTTTTAGTGCACGTCCACATATCAGGAACTTGGTCGCACGAAGAACCGACAATCCTAAATGGAAAAACTACAAATCTCAGAACTCGATTCCACTCCGTGAAATGGGTATCAGCTAAAGCAGGAGGGTGAGCAGTCGGTGAACTCAAGCAGAGGGCTCAGCTCTACTCATTAAAAGTCAGAACACCTCCCATTGCTGAGACCCAGGATTGAACCAGGATCTTCAGCCTAACGCTCACCCAGCTGCACAAATGATAAATCTGCAGACAAATAGTTCTCAAAGACAGCTAGTTGTACTCTTCACCTTCGCATAAAATATTTTCCATGGAACAAAAATAATCATACCACATTGTTTTCCACTTTTAACTGGAATACCCTGAAAATGTAGATTCTGAAGGTCAGGCCTCAAAACCCTTATCTATACAGTCATTAAAGTTTTCATTCAGTGAAAGTTTTCAATTCAATTTGCAGACTGCATTCAAACTTAAAAGGAATATGGATTTTTGTGCTGTGTATAGCTACGCAAGGTCTCTGACCCCAAATAGGCAATAAAGTAATAATACTTCAAGGGCGAAAATCTGAAGACATTTTGTGTACATTTGAGAGACCTCTGGTGTGGCCCTAATTGCCTCAAAGGCATTCCTTTGGTGTTTGCAATGGGGAGGGGGACCAATTGACAGTGAGGAAATGGATTACATTACTGTACTCACACAGAGCAAGTTTGCCAGATCAGTGTACATCGCCTGTTTCTTAAAGGCGGTAGTCTAAAAAGTAGATATACAACATACCCAAACCCCGACTAACAGTTAGTCTACAGGTTAACTTGTAGGCTATGTACAGCATGTGTAGCTTATGGTTCATATATATGCATTATTATTATTATTATTATTATTATTATCAGTTATGCATAATAAACAGTCCAGAGATGATATCTCTATAAAAACATGTATGCAACTTACAAAAATTCCAAGTTACTTATGCATACAAAGCACTGTCTATAAAACTTTAATTAAAACCTGATAAATCTGGGCCTGCCATTAGAAGTAATGATATCAAAATTAAGCCAAGTTACAACAAACAATATTGGCTAATAATATCTTAGCTCCCAGAAATTAGGCTAGCTCTATTCCAAAGCAATGCTGCTGTCCAATGTTTCCTAAATGATTTCATGTAACTTGGCCCTGCATCTTTCATCTTACCATCTGAAGAAAATTTGACAATTTTTTAATTCACCTTTTTACCAACTCAAACCTGGCTATTCTGTTCTTGAGGTGTATCACTGGTTTCCATCTTGCAATGAACCCCTGCGGTTATGCTGATGTAGTCTTCTCTATATGGTAGTCTTTGACACATCCTGGAGAGTATTCTTAATTTGTTCAACAGTTAAAAAGGTTGTTTTTCTTCACAATCAAAAGTATTCTTTGGTCTTCCACTACAGTGGTCTTCCGTGGTCTACCAGGTTGTTTGCTATTACTGAGCTCACTAGTGTGCTCTCAATAATGTACCAGACAGATGGTTTTGGCACACTCAACATCTGGGCTTTGTCTCTTATTGATTTGTTCAGATTTTTCCACCCATTGTTGGCCTGGATTACTGGCATTAACACTTCATTGGTCCTCATGCTGAAAGACAACAGCAACACAGTCAAAATTGCACACCTAAAAATCTAGGACTCCAGACTGAGGATGCAAATTTCATGCAATTATTTTAATCGATCATTGGTGCCCATTAATCAATGAATAATGATTAACTAATAAGCTCTAAAAAAATCTACTATGTGGCCTATAAAAAGAAAGATGCAAAATAGGCCTTCCAATGAATAAATTGTATATATCGCAGAGGTTGAAAATCTTCATTGTGTATTCAAGCCATAACGACCAGAAACGAAACTATACAAGCACAGATTACTGGACTGAGAAATCTACGCAGGACAAGAGATACAGCCTACATTTTCATTACAGGCTGGCTGAACTGTCACTAAGATATGACCAAAGTTATTGCTTATTAATGCATCACTTTGTACTGTAATAACCACTTTAGTTTTTCTTCTGACAACATTTGTAGCAGCCAATGCAGCCTTATAATAAAAAGACCACATCAATATTCAGTAGTGTACATGGTTTTCTATACTGCAAGTGGTAGGCTATTCATTTAACAAAATAGTACCCAACTTTGTAATGCAGGCCTCTTGATGTGCAGGAAACAAAAAAGTTAAGTAAGGGTGTGAAATAGAATGAAGTAGTATGAAACCCCCAACAAAAGACCACAAATAGGCCATACCTATTCCTAAAGGCAGTAACATACAGCCATAACGTAAACAAGGAAGACAGAAATAACTCATAATTAATTATTTTATCTTTCCAATTCCATACAGAAATGACATGAAGACCTGACTTGGACGCACTTTTGGCTAATTCTTTTTGCTTAGACACTTTACATACCACCTTGAATGTCTGGGTGTTGGGAATATTACAAATTAAACTTATTAATAGGAAGTAGTCGAGAATTAGTAACTAGTTAATAGTAAGTGAGCAGACACAACCTTTCCTCCAATATTTCTATTGAATTGATTAATATACTGTAATCTCTTATGTGGACAACACACACTCAAAAGGCCATCATACTTTTTAAAATATTGTCGTACCACTGATAATCCAGAATAAGAAAATATTTGCCCCGAATACTATTGTTTCATGTTTCTTTTATCATGTGACACTCTATATCTAAACTGAATTTTTGCCCATGTATCCTTCACTCCTGCCACCAATTTCTGTGCCGTGCTATAATGGTATTTTATAAAGCCCGACCGATGCCAGATTTTTGGGTCCGATGCCGATCCCGATTTTGGAGAGTCCTAGCCCACCAATTACCGATGTTTTGACCGATATTTTGTCAAAAAGTGCAACATTTTCAAATCAATTTGAAAAACGTATATTTTATTAAAGTTTCTATATTTAAGAAAGTTTGCTTATTATTTAACTTATAAGCAAACAAATAAAAATAAACACACAAAGAACTTTTTAGATAAAAAAAGTAAAAGATGATAATAAATTAAATATATATTAACACCATCTTTAAGTGTGTGAAATCAAAATAGCTCCACACCTTTCTTTTACTCCTTTCTTTTCCAGCCATCTATTATTATTATTGTTGTTGTTCTTATTGATTTGTTATTATTATTTCTTAGTATCTATTCTCAGTACATTAATTATATTTTCTTATTTTAATCCTACTACATGATCTCAAAGAGTAAGACTATCTAGTGACTAGATGACACACTCGCTCGCAATAACGCATTCGCTATTGACACAGCCTCATTATTTCTTATATATTCTCAGTAAGTTAAATTAATTATATTTTATTCTTTTATATCTACTACATAATCTCAAAGAGTAAGACATTATCTAGGAGAGCTAAAGAGTGAATCAAGTGTAACGTTAGATGAAATTAAATTGACTGGATGAAATACGTGAAAAAAAAACTACAATGCGCTTTCCTGCAGGTTACCCGCGCGAACTGTTGGTTGATTCTCTAACAGCAATCCTTCTCTCATGTTATCACGACAAAGCTAGATAACATGGCTTAAAACGATCCATGTTAGAAGTGTTTTATCTGCGTTTTTACTGTCTGGTTAGCTTGCTACGATGACGCGTGACTAGATGACACACTCGCTTGCAATCACGCGTTGGCTATTTACACAGCATCATACAGTAGCTAATATCATTGTGTGATACAATCAATCACCATTTTATTTTTTATTTATTTGAGAATACAGCGATGTCCTCTGGAAATGTAGATCCTACGCTGCTTATGTTCTCACTGCCACTTCATAAAGGCTTGCTAGCCAGCTAGCTTGCTAAAGTGAACCAAATATGTTAGCTAGCTAGCTCGCTTGATAATGAGGATTGATAAACATAGTGGTCGTATAAACGCATTTCATTAAAAACTTTCACTAAATATACATACCTTTATTGCGGCAATCGAATCTTTGCAGACAAGTTTTGCAGTGGAGAATACTGGATGAGGCACGAGTGACAAACGTCTTATTAGAGAAGTACCGCGTCAGCTGCTACAGTTCACACTTATATTAGAGCTCCCTCTACTGGATAATTCTAGTAAATAGCAATTACCACGTCCGAACAGACAAGTACAGATAAATAATCATTGTTTTTTTGTTTATTAAACTTATTAAAAAATCGGGGCACATCGGCCGCATAACTGCCGATCCCGATGTCGTCAAAAAAGTCAAATAATGGTCGATATATTGGCCACACCGATATATTTTTTTAAACTGGTTAATTTGATGCTGTATTGTTAACAATCAATATTCATGTAGGCTAATTCATGTCATTTCAATGAGTCTACATGGACATGGTTGAACCCTGACAAAACACTGCCCTCTCTTCGGATGATCTCCACTGCCCTCTCCATGGATCAGTGTGTTCCAGTTGTGACAACCCCTCCACCTGGGCACTAGGTGTCCCTGTTTCTTTTTTCTTGTGTTTTGCAAGTGATGAATGGAGGGTCATCAGCCTACACCTGGGCCCGGTGTGCTCTGCCATATAAATACCTCCCTCATTCTGCAGTCTCGCTCTCTCTGAGGGAGATTCCCCTCTCCCCGGCAGGCATGAGGACAGTATGTGGTTTTCTTTTGTGTTTTGTTCTTCATATACATTGCCACACACTCAACATGCTTTTCATTACTGATGTACTGATTTCTGCACATTTTATTGGTTGACTTATGTTTTTTGGACCAATAAATTACTTTTCTTAGCAGGCTGCTCGTGTTGTCTCCCTACTTTGTCGCAGCCTTTGACCTGGGTAGTGAATCGTTTATGGAGTAGCCAGCCAGGCTACTCAGGGAACTCAAAAAAATGTCCCCTAGCAGGCTCGGATTTTGGACCTCGGTATTTCCCTGGGTACGGCATGCCTACTGTACGGGAGAAAGAGATGTTCGTGGTTCTTCAGCGGTGCTATGTCTTGTGCCAGCGTTGTAATTGTGACATTGGGATGGCAGGTATGCCATCCTGCCAAGGTACGCCTTGGCGGGGGCATGCCCCATACGTATACAGCACCGAGAGTTTGGCACTTGTCAGGTTCGTAATAGCCTGTGCAACATGGTGACTTTCTGTTGTTAGGTTCGTTGACACTACATAACCACATTTTCCCCGTATCTTTACGCTACTCTTACACCCGAGGTGGCTGCTAGTTGCGTTTAGACCAGTGTTTATAACAGGCTACTGATGACCACAGCTTCGTGGCACGTGACACAACACGCTGTTATACTAACTGTCTTGTTGTACATAGTACATACTAACGTAGGATGTAGTACGTAGTAAGTTAGTAGGCTTATGTTGGTTGCAACCTCACCGCTGGATGCCACAAATCCACTGTACCTTTAATTGATCAAAGATGGATGGTTGTTGCACAATATTGTGATAGGTCACAGATGCTTTTATGTCATTTTTTGGCATATTAAAATAAATCGTCCCATTTAGTGGCCTTAAAAAACATATATACACAGTGACAGGT
Organism: Anguilla rostrata; assembly: GCF_018555375.3. Taxonomy (NCBI): domain Eukaryota; kingdom Metazoa; phylum Chordata; class Actinopteri; order Anguilliformes; family Anguillidae; genus Anguilla; species Anguilla rostrata. Next base: position 2,910,275 of record NC_057949.1, read on the forward strand.
GATACTGATGAAAATAACTAATCAGGTGCATAATAATAAAAATGATTTAAAAAAGAATGTAGCTAGCTATAGGTTATTTCAAGGACATTTTATTTTCTTACATTGTTAGCTGTTATTTCATTAGTTAGTTATATATAGAAAAGTTCCAGAGTTCAATCCAGATAGCATGTTTAAAGGATCATTCAAGGAAATGAAATACAATGGATAAATAAATAAGCGCATACAAAACAAGCTATTTATAATGCCAGAGAAACTACATTTAAAGGTTATAAATATGTAGGCTACCTTGTGGCTAATGCAAATTAAATTAATAACAGATTTTGTTTTGATTAGATTACAATTCTTTGTAGATTATTGGTAGCGAACGGGGATTTGACTGGATTTCACTACCAAGAATTACATAAACTCACGGCTTCCTTACGCCAGTGCATAATTTACGAACCATAATTCCTGCTGAAGGCTTGTATCGGTTTAATTGCTGGATAGGCATGTCCCTGCTGCTTATCCAGAAGAAATCGTTTTCGGCTGAATGTTTAAAGTTAAACCCTGAAAAATCTGCAAAAATCCGCAAAAAAACCGGAGTATTTACGAATATAATGCTGTACTGCCATCGGAAACAGCGCAGGCGCGGTGGCCAAGTGGTAAGGCGTCGGTCTCGTAAACCGAAGATCGCGGGTTCGAACCCCGTCCGTGCCTACTAAAGGGGCAACTGACATTGAAAGAGATGTTTTTTATACTTTAAAAATTCCAAGACGGCTTTAAGTCTTTGTCCTCACACTGCCAATTGTAGGGATTGACTACTGAATTCAGCAACAAGGGTGAATATGGCACATTATAGTGAGTTCAGTAGAATGACTACACTGTAAGTACAGGAACCAGGGCCATTTCCCTTATTTTGCAATGGCTCCTAATAACATCTTATTGTAACCATAACAGTAACATTAACCTCAGACCAAAGATAGTGGTGACTACAACCTGTTTCGACAATATTTTGTGTGCACTTCACAGATACATCAACTGGAGCAGTGTCTTAAACCAGAAATAATATCAGTACAATTATTTTCATCATCATTGGCTAATCATAGTCTAATGTAACAACATTAAAAGCCTGTCCTCAAATACTTTTTTTGGTAAACTTTGCTGTACCATTGTCATTCCAACCACTATTTGGTAGCCAATGGTAGATAATCTTTTCCAGCATTTATAAATGGGAGACTGAACAATACCTTCCCCACCCTGTGTACGATTGACACACCACTAAAAATCTTAACTGTGTTAAAAAGGGGCATAATTGTTTTTCAACATGTCAAAAGCTTGATGTTTTTCCTATTTACACATCATTTACAATTGTGACGGCAGGACCTTTTAGCTGTGAGGCGAATGTGCTACCACTGCAGTACCGGGAGGCCTCCAACGAGGAGTGACAACTGCATTTAGTGGACTGCCGTTTCTACATACCCTGTCATTCTTGGAAGTGAAACCCAATCAAATTATTTTCTGCTACCAGGAATCTACCTGGAATTGCTGGCTATACCAATCAGCACTCATGTCTCGACAAAGAACTGACCAGTCAGGGGCTGTATCGCCACCATGAATAATGACCCATGAGAGCCAGAGCATCTCGAACCAGAATTTACCAAGTATAAGCCAATCACTGCACAAGTTTGTGGGCTTACGAGAATGTTGTTACAGAGACACACATCTTTCAGTTTTTTCCACTTTGTGTACACCCCGCTGACTAACTGGGAGATACACCTCCAGTGTCTCGTCTCGCCTCCAGCTCACACTAAGAAAAACGGCTCTGGATTAATGACAGTGGGAAAAGTCAAGCATGCAGTTCCAGTGCCGCCCACAGGATGGCGACAGTGTTTTGCTGAAAGTCCTGCACCAATAGTATCTCTCTCCTGGCATAGCTATCCAAGGCTCACAGAAGAAGGTCCAGCTTCACGACAGAATGCCACTGTGTTAGAGCCTAATATTTCTCATACTTACCTGTCCTATCGACTCCGAAGAATTTCAACGCATTAGAGCCGACCAGTCCTCCCGCTTATTTATACCATCTTCACCTGAAAATTTCAGAACGCACGGGTTGCACATGAACAATGGCACTGTCAATCCACCGTTTCCAGAGACAGGGTACATGGTGCCCACCTGTCCCTGGCGTTCCACGGATCCTGCTGAACATGCCAAATTTAATTTGGATGAAAAGCCCAGAGAGGTAACCCATCTCTACTCATGTTGCATTTACAGGAGTTCAGCTGCCACAAACACCACCAGGACAAGGTAAATAAAAGTTTTCTCGTTTTAAGAACTCATTAAAACAGTTAAATCATGCAGTCAACCCCCTTACTACAGGGGTAATTCCCTCTACTCACCCACGCCTCATGCTCATGGAGATGCTTCCCAGGTTAGCTATATGCCACACTCATAGCACATGATTAGCCAAACCAAAGCTCCACCCAGCTAAAACCGGGAAAGTACACATTCGCACACACACCCACTCACACCAACTTTCCTGCACACACTCACTCACACACTCCCACTCATGCATACACACCCACACAAACAGGCACTCACATACGCATCCACACACACACACACACCCACTCACATTCATAAACACTCATTCGCACACTCCCTTACACACACCCACCCACTCACACACACTCATTCACACACTCACACACATACCCACTCATATTCATAAACACTCATTCACACACTCCCTTAAACACACCCACCCACTCACACACACTCATTCACACACTCACACACATACCCACACTCACACACACTCATATTCATAAACACTCATTCACACACTCCCTTACACACACCCACCCACTCACACACACCCATTCACATTCATAAACACTCATTCACACACTCCCTTACACACACCCACCCACTCACACACACCCATTCACATTCATGAACACTCATTCACACACTCCCTTACACACACCCACCCACTCACACAAACCCATTCACACACTCACATACACACCCACTCACACAGCTTGCTTCTTCTGCAACCACGGGAACTGCCCTCGCTGTTCTATACATAGGAAACAAAAACATAAGGCAGAACTATTTTATGAGAGGAACAAAATTGGAATGCACTCAATTTGAAAAAGACTTAAAGAGTAATAGTTGATCGAACCCTTTCAGGTTCTAGGCACTGTGCTGTAGCAGTAAAAAAAGAAAAAAGGCCAACTGGATGCTAGGATATACAGCCAGAAGTACTGAGTATGAATCCAAGGAAATTATACAATACTTTTGTCTGGAAAAGGTTTATAGAAAAGCCATTCCACGCATTCCAGGTAATGAATAAATGCACATTGAGTCATTTTCTGAGTGAGATTTCTTTGCATGTGCAAAACATATTTGTGATGTTTTAAGTTGGAATAACAGCATAATCATTAATAACATGGATACACAAGCAATCAGTAAATATCCAGGAGACAAGCAATCATTACTTTTGACTCAGAATGTCATAAACAATGAAAGAAGTAACAGTTTTTCATACCACACTTTTGTTAGCAACCTGACGTTAGTTTAGACAGGAAATTGTGAACAAGTATATAACCATATCTGATGAAAATCACTTAGAATTAATGACTTTTAGACAGTGCTTTGTATGTGTGAGTAACTTGGCATTTTTTTATGTTTAAAACGTGTTTTTCATCAGATATTGTTTCTTTTTGTACTGTGTTTGTTATGAGCAAGTGATAACAGTAATTCATATATAAATGTAGGTTATGACAGGCATGCATATACATGAATGCATGCAAACACAATCTACATTCTGAAAGAAACACATACAGTGCCTTCGGAGAGTATCCAGAAAAAGTGAAGGGGTCTGAATACTTTCCAAAGGCACTGCCAGCATGGATTCAATCATTTTTCCTTTACAATGACAAATAAATTAAAGTGTATGTCATATTTTTAAATGGAAGTGATTTTAATGGGCTGTTGTACATGACAGTCCTACTGATTGTTTGTATGTCAGTAGAGGATCTATAGGGCTAGCTAACATTAATTTTGAAATGTGGCATTGCAAGATAGCTACAGTAGCCTAGGTAAAACATTTATCAGTACAGCAGTGAATGTGAACGGTTTGACTTGAAGAAAATTGATATACTTGGCGTGAAGAAGTCATTATTTTGCAGCAGTTTCTATACAACTGGTAATGTTAATTACTGGACCGAATTGCAACGCAGATATTGGTGCTTAATTTCATAGGCATCTGTACTAACGTAATACACTTGGTCTGCTGCCTCTTGGCAAGGCAGCTAACATTAAACTCATTGGAAATGCCGAAAGGTTCTATCCTAGGTGTGGTTGAAAAAATACAAAAAAAAGTTTGGGGCTTCATTGTGCTGACGTGTGAAATTGTTTGTGAATTCTGTCTCTTGTATTTGGGTCAGAAGGTACAGATGAATGTCAGTTCAGTTATTTCGGTAGGGTACCCTAAAAAGTGTCCAACTCTCAGTGCTGTATACGTATGGGGCATACAGCCTCACCATGCCGTAACTTGGCAGGATGGCATACCTGCTATCCCGACATAACAATATATATATTAAAAAATATAACAACGACAACAGAAGATAAAAAATTATTTAGCTTGGTCATATACATTCATTCTGTAGGCTATATATCCATAAACAAAATAACTACATAAGAATAACTAAATAATTGGGGGGGGATCTGTGAAAACAATTAATACAACAAATACTGACTAGGTGAACAAACATAAACACCATGTATATCACATTGCTTGCTTGTGGCATAATTTTGCTTAAAGGAAATGTTCAGGAGAAATAAAGTCATAATTCATGCATGGCTTTCCAGGCTTATCTGATGAGAAGGCACTCAATCGCTTCATTGAGGCAGCAAACATTCAATCACATTTGTTGCAGATAGTGGACTAGAAATGGATCTAACATTGTGTGGCAGGGCTGGAGCACTCAGCAATCTTAATATCTGTCGCTTTTACATTAGCTAATTTAACATAACTTCACCGAAACAATAGGGGAGAGCGGGGCTAAACCTAACATGGGGTAAAATGTAACACAGACTTTTTAGGTATATGTATCAAGCTTGAACGACGTATTTCAAGTTAAACAAGCAGAATTACCGTCTCTTTTCTCCAACGAACGGAGTTCAATAAATATTTCATAAGATATTGCCAAAAGTCTTTTTTGGCTATATGCAAGTGAATTTTTGTTACCGGAAGTGTTTTTCAGCTACTGTATTATGTGTGTATGTCAAGGAATGCAAATGTATGTAATCATAAAAAGTCATTTACTAGCCCATCTGCTTCAAGGCTCGACATGTTGTGCGTGCAGAGATGCTCTTCTGCATACCTCGGTTGTAACGAGTGGTTATTTGAGTTACTGTTGCCTTTCTATCGGCTCGAACCAGTCTGGTCATTCTCCTCTGACCTCTGCCATCAACAAGGTATTTTCGCCCAGAGAACTGCCGCTCACTGGATATTTTCTCTTTTTCGGACCATTCTCTGTAAACCCTAAAGGTGATTGTGCGTGAAAATCCCAGTAGATCAGCAGTTTCTGAAATACTCAAACCAGCCCGTCTGGCACCAACAACCATTCCACGTTCAAAGTCACTGAAATCACCGTTCTTCCCCCTTCTGATGCTTGGTTTGAACTTCGACAGATCGTCTTGACCATGTCTCCATGCCTAAATGCATTGAGTTGCTGCCACGTGATTGGCTGATTAGATATTTGCGTTAACGAGCAGTTGAACAGGTGTACCTAATAAAGTGGCCTGTGTGTGTGTGTGTGTGTGTGTGTGTGTGTGTGTGTGTGTGTGTAAATATATATATATATAGTGATATAGCATGCTAGCTTGCAAGGATTGCTGGAAAGGCAATTGAACAGACACCCGCCCTGTGGGGTTCCACCGAACGGGGTTGTTAGGCTGTTGCCAGTAAATTATTAATTAACCAATTGATAAGATTTGTTAAACTCAGACTGGTTCTTCGTACATATATTTAACTCAACATTATTAAGACCGTTTGGTGAACCCTGCGTTGCATTAGTTTTTACCCCAACCTTGGGGTTAAATGTAACATTTCACTCTTGGTACTTTTGGTCAAATTGCTAGTGAATGGTATGTCCCAGAAATTTCACTGTGGTGTGCAAGTATAGCCGAGGGTTGTAGGTTCTTTTTATTGACCTATCACTAATATTATTTTCAGAAATATTTTCAGAATTTAGCCAAATACGAAAACCGTTAGTTATTTCCCCGCTCTCCCCTAACGAACAGTGCTGAATTCAGATTAATAGGCACGATCGTTTAGCAACAGATAATATCTCTAATGAAGTCGTCTGGTCTGACCTGATTTGGTGAAGCAATTTCAACATTATTGGTTTTGAAATTCACCATGCGACGCTCATTTGACTGTCACGGAAACGCATTTTACGTGGCACAAGATTTGCGAAAAAAAACAACAATAGTTTGACAGCACATTGACAACATGTGACTCCAGACGTCAAATTCGCGTTTTTTTTACCCCCCTGGTCTTCCATAATATCGTTCAGTTCTTGGCAGCAGTAGAGGACTGAATTGCACGTGTACAAACGTGAAATGGCAACTGTAGCAGCAGCGTGAAAAAAGTTATTGACCGTTCATGATGCGTTACATTTATACCGACGCTCCCCTATTTGAGTGTATGACAGCTGTTAACATATGACTATTTACCTTTATCGTAGCAGCAAAACTATAACGGTTGACGGAGGCTCAATTCCGACTTCAGCAGCACCGTTTGCCGGAGGGGCAAGCAAAACCTTCATTACAGAAAACGTTTTGATGTCTAGAAATGTCCCTCCACGAATTCTATATTTGGACGTGATTTCTTGGAAAATAAAACTGGTCAGGACTCCATATACAGTACTACATGCGCTAAACTTTCTCTCCGTTTTTAAAGCGACAGAAACGCGCTCAGTGATCAGTGGTGTGTGAATCTCTACGTAGCTTTCCGGTTGGACACGCGCTAACACGGACCCTCCCGACTCAAAACCTTAAAGGGACTACTCAGCGATAAGCCGATGTGGTGTGATTGGTGTTGATATATGTTTGGATATTTTTTAAAGCTTTAGTGTATATACCGATATTTATAAATAAAATGTGGATCTCCCTCTTATGGCCCCTGCTTACCGCATGGCGTGAACATGAAGAAATGTTTGAAGAGCTGGCAATGTGATAAAATGCAACGAGTCAGGACCGCCAGACACGGCTCATCTCACCACTAGGCGCACGTAGCCTACTTAAAGAAACAACGGCATAAAAAACCAAGCATACGTGCCTCATCGGCTGCTGAATGCTTGGAATAATTAGGGTAAGTTCACAACAATTATTAAATGTGAGTTTTAATCAGTTGGAAAGATACTGAGTGTCTTTTTCGAACCGTATCCTCTCGTACATCGCCTGTTTCACATGGTTAGAATGGCTAGCAGGCGTGAGAATATCTATATTGCTTGCAGAATACAACGTGATTATTGCAAAATATTTACGCGTCAACGCTCAAATATATTAAACCGCAAGTGATAGACGGCACCATTATTTTTTAAATAGTTTCACGCCGGTTTTCTTTTAGCCCAGTAACACCGTGTGTTTTCTTTTTTGCTCTTTCTCTTCCCGACTGAATGCAGACAGATTGTGTCTGAAAGCGAGTGTACCTGAACTCTCCTGGGAATAACCATAACACTGTCTGCGACTCAATCAGGTTAAACGCCCTACAGAGACTTTCTAAGTCTCAGACATAGCAAACAGTGGTCTTAAAATATGTACAGAAGTATATTGACTTTATTGCAGACTGATGTCGAGGAGAATCAATGTAAACTATTTATATTTTAAATAAAAATTACATAAGTACACGCCTCCCGAGGAATATTTTGATAACTGTTTTTTTTCCCCACTCAGCTGCGTGCGGAAGGCCCGGTGTAATGAGTGCCTCAATATTTATGAATGTAATTATCTCAATTACCATAGGCTATATATGCTTACGAGGCAATTTCCGTTTTAAAGTGAATAGCCTATATGATTTGTTGCGATGGTCCTTCACAAAGTCACATTTATGTAAAGCACTTTGAAGCTGCATTTATGATAGGAAGTCTATATAAATAAGTATTTAGTTATTATTATTATGTAATTATATTTTTAAACACGAAAATAAGGCGTTGGGTATTGTATATTTATGATAATTACGTGGTGTGGTGTGTTTACTGAAAACACACTGGTCTGAGTTGCTAAGCTGGCTTCATTGCAGAACAGTTGACTACGATTAAACCATTCGAATAATGGAAATATGAATTTAGGCCAGTAATAAACATTGTAAAGTTTAGTTGAATGAACGCAACATTACATTGGAAACGCAAAGATAATTCAAACCATAGTCATAGATTGGTTAGTTTTGATTGTGATTTGGGTTGCGAGATTTTGGGGGCAAGGTGAGTTTAATTGAAATCCAACTGGCCCTCAAAGTCCCGCTACCAACACTCACGCTCTCAGCTTCAAACAAGATTTTCCCTAGCCTATCAGAATAGAGACATTCTCAGCTTCATACACAGTAGCCTATCAGAACAGAGACATTCTCAGCTTCATACACATTAGCCTATCAGAACAGAGACGTCCTCAGCTTCATACACAGTAGCCTATTAGAATAGAGACATTCTCAGCTTTGTACACAGTAGCCTATCAGAACAGAGACATTCTCAGATTCATACACGTTAGCCTATCAGAACATATACGTTCTCAGCTTCACACACAGCGGCCTATCAGAACACAGACTTTCCCAGCTTCTGCCTTTCAGACAAGATGCTTGCATTGAAGAGAGCTAGAACATAAAATTTCTAACGCTCAGCTTTCAGGGTCTGCTAAGAGGCGTTTAATAATCCTACAGATATAACACATCTGTGCCAAAATGCCAGCATCATGCCTAATCTTAGCTTTGCAGAGCGACTGTCAAGGCAAGCACATCGCTGTCATATCTGCTTTCTCATTAACTAGCAGCAGCACAAATTAACTAATGCAGGTCACACAGCCACCCTCACAGCCTAGTAATGGCATGTTCAATGCACACTGGGATAGGCTCCAGCACTCCCTGTGACCCTGTCCAGATAACATATAGTGACTGATGAACTTTATAAAGGACCTACTGTTTGCATACTACTAATAATAAAATACTATACAATAACAAAATAACTTATTTGTAATAATAAAACACTACATAAGCTTATCTAAACCCTCTTTGCACATTTATAAAACTGACATATTTGTCACCTTTGTTTAAATACCAGGCCAGTACCCAAATGCAGTACCGCAGGGAGAATGAGGGGCTTTTGGGGGCAGTTGTGTCTCACCATCATAATGCCCCTAAAAATCCTTATTGCCCTTGCACTTGTCACCCTAATGTTAGGCAGTGTATTCCCATGCTTCTCCCATTTGGACTCAGTTGATTAAATGATCAGCCATCGGACCTGTGACGCATTCAATTGGGTTTTTGAAGGTAACCATGCAGATAAATTCATTTAAAACATCTTTACAAAACTGCATTGCTCGTTTGCATATAGAACTAAATAATCTATGGGAAATGCGTGTCATGCAAATGATTTATCAATTATATCTCAAGGATGTGCGGTAAGGTTTTGTAATTTTTAAAGACTAAAGCTGTCTAGCTGTTGTGGCTGTTACCATTAGGTATGTACTCTTCAAACGTACTAAACAAGAGCAGTGTTTAACATATACATATATGATGTACAAACACTAACACAAACGTGTGATAACCATACTTTAATAAGAGCGGTGTTTAACATTATACGAAACAAATTACTAACCTGGGTAAGAATGTGCGATTGCCATACTTTAACGAGAGTGGTGTTCAAGATTAAAACATTTATTTTTTACTACCATTGGTAAGCATGTGGGATTACCATCTCATATCAATACTGAAATAAACCTGTGTAAAATTATTTTGGAGGACAGAACAGCTTACTTAAATTTGTACTGCTAAAATGATAAAATAGCAAATTTATTTCCAAGAAATATAACACATATAACGCATTGTGTTTAGAGTGAACCCAGCCTGCAGTGCAGGGGTGTCAGCTGGTGAAGTCATTAGTGACATCCTATACATTCAGCCTGACCGAGAGAGAGGCGCTCCTCCCAAACTCAGCAGGCCGGATGATGTTCTGTACTCCAGCATTCTGTTCCTCCGGCTCCGCCCGTCTCCAGTGTGCACCCTCACTTATCATGTGACCAAACCGGGGGTTTGGGGGGAGACCCCTCAAGCTTGGTGATGGGTTATGGGGCACATCATCACCCATGCTTTTCCTACTACATAGTTTTACCCTATTCACTGCAATAAATAAATAAATAAATAAATAAAATGAACAATTTTTACATTACATTTATTTAACAAGCATTTCAGCCTTATATTTAGATGCAGAATCTTATTTATATTACTTTTTTGCCAAATAAGACAAAAAGATTGCCACTGTGGTGAGACTGTTTGATTCATTTCAAGATTTGCCAATGACGTAAGACAGCTTCACTTGACAAGCAAAAAGTAGCTTAAAACAAGCTAATTTAATGATGTGAAAAAGTATTTCCCCCCTTCCTGATTTCCTCAATTATTACGAATTTGTCACACTGAATGGTCTCAGATCTTTATACAAAATGTAATATTAGACAAAGTTAACCTGAAAATTATTATCTAATTTATTTAATGAAAAAGAACAATCATATACCTGTACATATCACCCATGTGAAAAAGTAATTGCCCCCTTAAACTTAATAACTGGTTGCACCACCTTTGCAGCAATAACTGAAACGAAACACTTCCTATGATCTGATATCATTTCTTCACGTCACTGTGGAGGAATTTTATCCCACCCTGCATTGCACAACTGCTTTATTCAGAAAAATTGGTGCGTTTTTGAGAATGAACTGCTCGTTTCAGGACCTGCCGCAGCATTTCTACTGGGTTCAAGTCAGGACTTTGACCTGGCCAGTCCAAAACTTTAATTTTGTTTCTTTTGAGCCATTCAGACTTACTTTTGTGTTATGGATCATTGTTTTGCTGCGTAACCCAGTTGTTCTTTAGCTTCAGCTCACAGACAGATGCCTGGACATTCTCCTTATGAATGTTCGGGTACTGAGCAGAATTCATTCAATAATGGCAGGTCGTTCAGGTCCTGAGGCAGTAAAGCATTTCCACAGCAGCACACTGCCACCACCATGTTTGACTGTTTCTTTGGTACCCTGTCATAGTACTGTTCTTACTCGTTGCAAATGCTGTATTTGCTTTATTTTCCAGGCATAAGGAGGTACCGTGTCCGATCTTCAAACTGTGTTTTGGCAGGCTGGCCACTCCTGGGAAGATTCACAACTGTTCCAAGTGTTTTCCATTTGGAGATAATGGCTTTTACTGTGGTTCGGTCTCAGAGCCTTAGAAATGGCTTTGTAACCCTTTCCAAAAGGATATATTTCAACAATTTTTTTTCACCTCTTCTGGAATTTACTTTGATCGTGGCATAGTGTGCTTGTAGAAACTTTGGTGGCTGCTTCACTCTAATGGTAATTCAATATGAGTGATGTTCAGATTCAGCAGGGCTGGCTGCAATCAAGCCTGGCTGTGTTCAATCAGCAGAATTTAATTATCAGTTAAATTTGGTTATCTGGTTGATTGAGTAACTAAGGGGGCAATTATTTTATTCCATGGATAATCTTTTTTCATTAAATAAAGAAATAATAATTTAAAAATGCGTTTTGGGTTTCCTCATTTTTCCTGGCTAATATTACATTTTGTTCAAAGATCTGATTCAGTGTGACAAATAGAGGACATCATGAAGGGGCAAATAACGTTTCACAACACTATTTTCTAACTGAGAGAAGAAAATGAGATTTTAAGTCTCATTACAAGACTAAAATACTTCACAGACATTTTTGCTGTGTTGTTCTAAGAATCCTTAGAAATATTACCAATATTAATCATTTTAACTGATTAATTAGATAATTAGACATTTAGATATAAACTTAATAAGGAGATACTCCTGTACCCAGAAAGTTTGTTTGATGCAGTTGGATAATGTTCAGTGTGTTTAAAATGTTAGGAATTAGTATGCCATCAGAACAGAACCTTCCCTGTCCTTGAAAACAAATTATTAAATGTACAGTGTGATACTGAACCTCTGCTGTAGCAAAAGGGTGAATGAGTTTGACCCCAAAGCTACTCACCCCTTCTTGAAACATGTACTTGGCTGAGAAAATTACCAATTCAAAGGGAATCTTGTTTTCTCGGGCTTAGGAAGTCTTTCACATGATTTCAAGTTCACAGTTTTCCAGACGGGCTTGTTAAAAGGCTCTGAAGCAGCTCTTAGTGTACTGAGTATTCTGTACAATTAATTCTCTTGGGAGTTCTCATAGATATTCCTCCCACACACGTCCACACCACACAGTCCGTGTCAGCCGGCTCTGTTACCAGTCCATTTGCTGGGCAGAGAACACAGCTGATGGTCATACGCAGCATATGTACATGACTGAGAGGTGAACATCGGTATAAAAACAGCTAGCAGGGCTCTTACAAACATCTGTAGCTCTTTGGGGCTTGCAGCGAACTGGACCAGAAGTAGTTATAAACACACTGGGTTATACGTAACCGTTGCCAGATTTAGGGCCATATTTTCTTAGGATTTGCGGGGCTTTCATAGACACAATGCATATGTATTTGAGGGCGTTCTGATGCTAGACCGCAAAAATATTGGAGAGGAGAATGGAAATGTATGCATATGACCTGCTAGAGGTGATTTATCATGGCCGGTGGCCGTTGCGGCAAAGGTAATTGTGTCTGTTCTTTATCTACGAAAAGCAGGTGTTAACTTCTCTCCAGCACAAGATCAACGTGGCCAATCATGAGAGGAGATACCATCAACGTTTTAGAGTAGGGGGGAGTTGCCATAAATGTAGCGGTTTTCAGATTTTCAGAAAATATTTAAGCTTCTAAAAATGAATGTTTAATTAACGACCCTGTTGGAGATTTAAGATGTAACTGTCGAGAGCATTCCCTGCACAATGCTAATGAAGTTTCCCACTGCCATTCGATGCCACTTACCAATGGGAGAGAATCCACCCCAGTCCTTGCCTGTTCATCCAAACGGAGGCTAGGAGTTAAGCATTAAAACTGAAATGTGCTTAAATCCAACATACTGACATCACCCTCACATGTCCGTTGACATTTTTTATTATTAGTTTTTTTTAACAAATGTTGAAAGTTCTGATTCAGTTCTTTGAACTGTCAGTGTTTCATACCTAATAAAGTCAGTGGAAAATCCCACATGCCTAAATGCTGGTGAATGTAAATAAGCGATTTTTCCGCTGTTTTCAGATACGGAGTTTTGCGCAACAGCAAGAAAATACATTTCCATTCTTCCTCCGCCGGACAGGATAGGGAGGGGGTGCCTGCGCTCAGGACGGTTTGGCTTTGGGGAGGTGGGGGCGCAGTTCATGTTTAATTTTAGTTTGGATTCAATCGACATTTTGTTGGGAAAGTGAGGATTATGTAAAATATAATACATTTCGGAATCCAGTGGTTTTAACCAGTTAGAGTAACTCCCTTGTTTGACGTCCGGCACTCTGAATACCGAACACAAGTGGATCACCAGTTAAAACCTCTCACTTATCCAACATGTAAAATAAATTTTGTTGATTTAATTTGTTAGTTATTATCATGATATCAATTATTAATTGAATCATCTAATTCCTTGATAGGCATAGCAACCTGTTGTATCAACGTTTATCAAATGTACAACTCACACCCAGATTAAAATCATGAAATTCATTAAGTTGCAACAGATATTCACGTCTAATCTAAAGACGAGGTTCAACTACCTTACAAAAAAACTAATGATTCAGATACGGACACTGTCACACAAGAAATGAATGAAAGAAAATAGCAAACCACAGCTTTCTCTCAGACCAAGATCAAAGTCCAAAAAAAAAGACAGTCAAATATTCCAAAAGGCCAGTGATGAAAACATAAAAATGCCAGGTGAGCTGTAAGACGAAAACGTCAACTCCTGCACACACCAAACACCACACAACACCAGGCCCAGATGCAAGGTTCCGACCCCTTAGATGGCAAGCAGCAGATATCCACCCCAGAATGTCCACTGCGGCAGATCTTGCTGGCTGGTGTTAAGCCCCCCAATAACTACTTCACAATTTTGACGGATGAGTGCAAATTATTTTTATGCATTTTCTCGTGGACATGGTTCGGTGAACATTCTGCTGTCAAAATTTAACTAGTTAGATATTAGTTATTATTAATAATTATTCTGAATCAATATGAGCTCTGGTCTCCTGAGGCACACTCGTAAGAGACTGAATAATACAGGAAGCAGCTTCAGACTTCGTTGCCATCATTGGGGCTGCGTTGCTCTGGCTCCCATGAAATCTTGGGGGTAAAAAAGGCGGGAAACGCTGAGCACTCTGGGTCTTTAATGGGACAGAGGGTTCAGACGAACACGGGTCCTGTAACATCTGCTCTCCATTAGACCCAGATTGGGACCTCAGACTCTGCACATTGCTCAGCTGGCTGAAGCCCCGTAGAGATCCGCCCGATTCCGGAAGCTTCCGGAGACCTCTGAGAGTTCAGCTTCCAGCATCTACAAATGGCCTGTTTACTCTAATGCAGGGGTTATAAAACTTTTCTCACCAAGGACCCCTTTTATGGGCGAAGATTTTTCAAGGACCCCTTCACATACGTATCGAACAAATAATTTCACGTTAGGCCTATTTCTCACAGTCCTGTATAGGCTATGATTTTGTCATTCATATTTTATATAATATTAATAAATGTATATGTTATATATGAAATATTATTATATATTTAATATTTTTTTAGTCTATCAGAACTGTCATGGTTCTGTGTTTCTGTCTCTGTCTTTCCTTGTTGGGCCGCCAGATGGCGGCACTTAAGTTTTGTGTTTCAGTTCGTTCTCCCTCCTTGTGTTAATTGTATTATTGTTTTCCATTATTGTCTCGTTATTTCATCATCGTCCCCACCTGCCTCTCGTTTTCCCTTCCCTCTCGTTTGATTATGTATTGAGTTCACCTGTGTCTTGTCTATTTAAGTTCTTTGTCCGCTTGACCCAGGTGCTGGTTCCTTGTGTTTGTTCCTGACTTGTATGTATCTTCTAGCGTTTCATTTTTGTTTTAAATTTAAATTTAAAAATGCAGCTAAAGGGCAAATGAGAAAGGTAAGAGTTAAAGAGTGTAATGGGTCACATGACTAATCCTATCGCACGTACCATATGACAACCCAAGAACAGCAGCGACAGAACAGGTCCACTGACGGCTGGTTTAAAATGTGTTCAAATGTGTAATTTATTGTCTTAAAAAAAGTAAAGCTGCTTTGTGACAGGGACGTTCACACTGCAGCTGGACGTTGCTGTATGCACATGTAAAAGGGACATGCATTGTCACAAAGGATGTATTGCCTGTTACTTTGTATGTTACAAAGTATTTTATAGTCATGGCATTTACTGGAGGCAGGTCATTAAATGTGTAAAAAAATTAAGTTA
The DNA here is from genome assembly GCF_018555375.3 of Anguilla rostrata. Lineage (NCBI taxonomy): Eukaryota > Metazoa > Chordata > Actinopteri > Anguilliformes > Anguillidae > Anguilla > Anguilla rostrata. The sequence goes on from NC_057949.1 coordinate 2,925,880, forward strand.
GGACTAAAATGTAACTAAAATACTTGGTTTTTAAGTAAATATGATTTGTCATTTTTGTCTTGACTAATAAAGACAAAATGACAAAAACTAATGAAAGGCATGACTAAAATATGACCAAATCTTTAAACGCCTTTTAGTCAAAAGATTAATACCATGACTAAATAAAAAAAACTGTGGCAATTCCCAGGAAGTATGCAATTGGGCGGAGGGAGGTACGGTACGTGGGGTTCCTCTTGGGGTTGGGACGAGTCAGCTTGTTTGTGGAAAAAACAGCTGCTGTAGCTGCTTGTCCCCGACTTAAGTCTAAAAAGCAAGTGAGGCCATTTTTGGGATTAGCAAATTTTTACCAACGATTTATTCTGGACTTTTCGAGCCTCGCGGGTCCCTTGATCGACCTCACAAGAAAAGGAGCTCCTGATCCGGTCCAGTGGACGGAGCAGTGCCAGGCGGCGTTTTTAAAAATACACGTGTGCTTGTGTGGTGGCCCTCTGACTTGGCTAAATCTTTCCTCCTCGTGGTTTGTTTGTTTATTCTCTTCCTTATTTTAGTTTATTATTTTTATTCGGGTCCCGTAAGGGTGAAGGAAGAAGCCCTTTTTGTTTATTTGTGTTTGTGACCTCTCTCTCTCTGCCAACTACGCAATAAACACTGGTGAAACTGGAATTACCACATCTCCCTGGGTCCAACTCTTCTGTGCATCCCAGGGGTGTGTTGAAGTGTGTGACATATGCATTTAATACCCCAGAAAGTGAACCGTACCTTTAAAACTCCAGAAAATGAGCGATGCCTTTAATATCCCAGAAAGTAAACTGTCCCTTTAAGGCCACAGAAGTTTCACCTCCAAGGACATAAATAAACAAACGAGCAGAGGCAGGAAGTAAAATGCACTCCTCTGCCCTCAATGGGGCATATGACTTCCAGAACTTTCTGCTCTTCTTTACCCACTGCAAACGGTACCCAATCGATTGCGTGTTTGAGGGACAGAGAGCAGCAGCACGGTACAGCTGTCTGTCTGTCCGTCGGCCCCCATGGCACACTGCCCCCCCCGCCAGCCCCTTCACAGGAGCAATGAGCTCTTTTCAGAACACACTTTGCCCCTCACCTCCCCCAAAACAGTCTCATCCTTCCTCCACAAAAACATTTGTTTTTTTATTGTGAAATTTGAAACCACAAAAACCAAATCTTCAGCAGTTCATTTCTCACCAATATAGATGATGCTGGATTCACTAGGTTCAATACATTCAACAGCCTTCTTTTCTGTCCATACTTATTGGTAATACCGCTCGGAAATTTGGCAGGGTTGTTGAACTACAAATCAGGTTTACCTAAGTTATTCTTTTTCTGATATGAGTAAAAACTTGAGCAAATGACCAAACCAACTGCTGGAAAAGAACATCCATTGTGGGCCAGTGTAGGACAGTCTATCCAATGTGAAATTTTACCAACAGAAACAGAAGCTGCTGACAAGAGCTCTCTTTGGAAAACAAAAATTGACAATACGGCATTCAGTTTATTTGATTATATTATTTACACTTGCCAATGGAATTACGTTACCATTAACAACTTGGCAGAGCCCCTGGTGGCAGTCAAAATAAAGGCCAGTTCTAAAATGCTTGTCAGCGGTGTCACATGACCTTGGTGTTCATACAGTCTGAGGCCCGGTCCCAGTTCACCTCCTAATCACTCCCCCTGCACACTAACGGTCATTTTGGCATTCACGAGAGTCGCCATCTTGTACAAAGGTTGTCCCAAAACTGAGTGAGCCAGATTTCAGTGAGGGATAGTGGCTGTTTAACCCTCCAACACTCCCTCAGTCGTGACAAAATTAAAGTTCTGGCTTCAAAATGAGTGCTGACCCAGCATGCATCGCTTTTTTTAATGACCTTACGAGAGTCCTTAAAGCATGGTAGAGCTAACCACATTGACTGTCATCCCATGCCTTTCAAAAGACATCATGGTCATCGCATTATTGTCTTATTTTCAAATGAGTTTTTTCTCAATTTTGTTGATTAAATTGTACTGATAACACCAATATAAATTGCAGTAATCATTATTTCTAATGAAGTTCAAAATCACTCACTCATTTTTTTAATTGGTCATGATTCATTATTGATTATAATTCATTCTTTCACACCAACAACCGTGCACACACCCACATGCACACTCCCATGTGCACACCAACAACCAAGCACACACCCACATGCACACTCCCATGTGCACACCAACAACTATGCGCACACCCACATGCACACTCCCATGTGCACACCAGCAACCGTGCACACACCCACATGCACACTCCCATGTGCACACCAGCAACCGTGCACACACCCACATGCACACTCCCATGTGCACACCAGCAACCGTGCACACACCCACATGCACACTCCCATGTGCACACCAATAATTATACACACACCCACATGCACACTCCCATGTGCACACCAGCAACCGTGCACACACCCACGTGCACACCAGCAACCATGCACACACCCACATGCACACTCCCATGTGCACACCAGCAGCCAAGCACACACCCACATGCACACTCCCATGTGCACACCAGCAACTGTGCACACACCCACATGCACACTCCCATGTGCACACCAACAACCAAACACACCACAGCACACACCCACATGCACACTCCCATGTGCGCTCCAACAATTATGCACACACCCACATGCACACTCCCATGTGCACATCAACAACCGTGCACACACCCACATGCACACTCCCATGTGCACACCAACAACCGTGCACACACCCACATGCACACTCCCATGTGCACACCAACAGCTATGCACACTTGCATGTGCACATCAACAACCATGCACACAACCACACGCACACTCCCATGTGCACACCAACAACCATGCACACATGCACATGCACACTCCCATGTGCACACCAACAACCATGCACACACCCACAGGCACACTCCCATGTGTACAGCAACAACCACAACACACCCAAACGCACACTCCCATGTGCACACCAACAGCTATGCACACTCGCATGAGCACACCAACAACCGTGCACACACCCACACGCACACTCCCATGTGCACACCAACAACTGTGCACACACGCACATGCACACTCCTATGTGCACACCAACAGCCATGCACACACCCATACGCACACTCCCATGTGCACACCAACAGCTATACACACACCCACATGCACACTCCCATGTGCACACCAACAACTGTGCACACACCCACATGCACACTCCCATGTGCACACCAACAGCTATACACACACCCACATGCACACTCCCATGTGCACACCAGCAACCGTGCACACACCCACATGCACACTCCCATGTGCACACCAACAACCGTGCACACACCCACATGCACACTCGCATGTGCACACCAAAAATTATGCACACACCCAAATGGACATTGGCACATGGTGGTGGGGGTTGAAGAGTTCAGTCAACCTCTCATACTGTGAAGAAATCCACAGTCCCTGGTGAACTGTATAGGCTGCATGCAGTCCTGGAGGAATGGTATAGACTGCACTCAGTTGTAAGTGATGTGAGATACAGGACTGAACCCCTTCAGCAAATGTGGATCGAGGTGCAGTGCTGAACTCCTTTAGTAAATACAGATTGAGGCACAAGACTAAAACCCTTTAGTAAATGTGGATCGAGGCGCAGGACTGGATCATTCAAGCTGTGATCAAGACACCTGACACGGCGCACTCATCTTCTGCTCTGTGATCCGAAATGCGATTTAAACCTCACGTGAGGATCGACATTGTCAATACTCTTTCAGTTCACCGCAGGAAGTCGACACACAGCGTAAGGCACCTGTAGATTAGACTGTAGGCGGAAAATTCATATACAGGATAGAGAAGCCATAGGATATGGTCTTGAAGGCATGAAAGATTGCCAAAGCAACAATCCAATATTACATTTTCCTCTATGTTCTTTCATAATTACATAAAAACAATGTCATCCACAGGGATTCAGGAAGAACAGTCCAAGCACATCATAGTGAAATTCCTAAATATTTAACGCCACGTATATGACTGAATAACAAATTCACACCCCAGAGGCACTCGAAGGCAATCCTGTCTGGTATAAATATCTCTGGCTCTGCCTGCTCTTTTTCAGAATAAGAGCCTTAATGCAGCGTGTGGTTGCAGTTCAGTCATTTTCCTTATGGGGAAAAAAGATCAAACCAATAATCCAGACAATTAAGAGTTAAACTACAGTACTTACCTATGAAGACCTGAAATATATTCTTGTAAGAGTTACCTAAGTTTATTCCAAAAATACAAAACAAATGATCTCACGGATGTGAACGTGTTCCTTTTGGCTCAACAGTACAAATGCAGGTGCATCATCCACCCAGGAAGCGTGTGTGTTCCCTGTGAACAGAGCAGAGAGCACTGAGGCAGAATAAAAGCCTTAATGTGGCTATTCTTTGAGTGAAAATCCAGCAAGGTGTTGTGCTGGATGTAATTAGCATATATTAAAAAGTCTCAAGAGTCATTAATTGCAGTTGAATTCTTACAGTGAAAATGTCTGTAATGTTCTATTAAGATTATTCAATTAGTTTAATTTCAATATCTGATTTATAAATTAGCTTTGTAAAGGCCACCTCACAACTGGCAAACACAAACAGTTGAAAAGTTGCATCTTCAGAAAGCACTCTTGAAGGTTTCATACGCACCTAGGTACTGAAGAGCCAGTGCTGGTGGCTGCTGTTCCACACCTTGGGAATGGTGACACAGAGGGTGTGGTCCTGCTGGGGCTGCACCACAGGTGATGGACAGGTGGAGGTGATCAGCAGGGACTGGGTCCGGCGTGCGGTACTCACACTCGGGTTCGATTGTGGAGGGACACCCTGTGGAGAAATCCCCAAAAACATCCGCATTAATGATTCTGTTTCATTTTTAATAAACTATTTATGAAGAGCGCAGACATATTCCTCTACCCCACGAGGGGGTGGACCATTCACTTTGAATAATCTGTTATTTTGATCGACCTGTAGATAAGAGTGCTACATTTTTTGCAATATTCAATATGTATTGCCTCATTTCCAACTCTTTCTCTGCTTAACCAATCATAGAGAAGTTCTGTTCAAAATAACAAATGAAATAATTTAACTAGATACAAAAACATGCAAGGGTAAACATTGAAAAAGCTTTTTAGACATTACCTTTGTTTGTAAATTGCTTGCTGTTTAATTTCTTGCTGAAAACTGTCCCGAGGTTCCTTGTCGTAGCTTTCAGTGATTGACAGTGATGTGTATCCAGTCCCTGTAGTGGGCAGCCATTTTACATTACATTACATTCATTTGGCAGACACTTTTATCCAAAGCGACGTACAAAAAAAGTGCATTTCATGATCGTAGACTGCTGAACACGGGTTCAGTAAGGTACATTTCACTGCGCCGCCATCTTGCCAAGCCATGCTTGAGAGTCTCTGAACATATGGAGAAATATTCTGACATTTTGAATTTTGTTATTATATACCCGTGATAAAAAAAGTTGTGTTCTGTGGTTCTTGTGATCCTTTTGAGAGTAGAGCGTGACATAGAGAGAGAAATACTGTTGCTTTTTTATTCCTTGAGCAGAGTGTCCTGCTCATTTGGGACTTCTTCCTGTTGCTGTGCTGTCGCTGTGACAAACTGGGGGCAGAACTCCCACAGAAGTACTTGTACTTGTCGTCTTTTGATATTGTTTACCAGTAATATGAAGTTGTGTTTTACGATTTCATATCACCATTTATCCTTTTTTAGAGTAGAAAATTACTGGAAATTTCTGACATTACAAACGGATAATCAAGGTGATACCTTTTTTTGGCAGGAAACCCTGTATGCAGTTGAATGCGGTATTTAATGAGTTCATAATTAGAATATGATATAGTTATAGACATGTATATACTGTACTGTAGCTCACCATTAACAAAAATCACCAAGGAGGGGTGGAGGTGGTGGTGAGAATCTAAAATAAAAAGCAGTTGTGGCAGATTCTAATATTAATCTCCTGACCGCAAGCACATGACTGAGTTAGTTCATCATTAAGAAAAATAAAGTCACACTCAAGTATAACTTGAGAAAAGAGAAAATAATATGCAGTGTGCTCCATAAGTATTTGAACAGTGGCACAATTTTTATTGTTTTGGCTCTCTACTCTAACACATTGGATTTTACATTAAACAATGAATATGAAATTAAAGTACAGACTGTCTGCTTTAATTTGAGGGGACTTGCATCCATAACCGGACCCCTAATTTCCACTTGTTGAATTCTGATAGTACTGAGATACTAATAGTAGGTCCAAACTCTCTTCGGGATAAATTCCTACAGTTTTCTTTAAATATATATCTCCACCAAAGCAGTTGTTAAAAACCTTGGCATATCTAATCATATCTAAATTAAAGAAGATGTTGTCTCTCCAGGGTGCTGAAAAATGGTTTATGCATTTGTGTCCTCTCCAACTGATTGCTGTAATGTTTTATTTTGTTATTTTTGTATTCCTGTCTGTGATGAGCTTACACATGGCTTAGTGTTACCATCAATGTTTACAATGGCCTATCACAGACTTAAGTTTATAATCATATCATTTACATCATATTTCTGATCATGGTCCACACCAGATTTTGTAATGAAGTTGGAAAACCTTACAGAGCGGAGTTTTGTAAACAAAAGCTTCAAAGTCAATTAAAGAAGCCAATGCTCCCATCTAGTGGTCATCACATTATATTGCCGCCCAATATGAATACGTAACAACGGTGCCTTTCCCTGGTTCTACACAAGAGAAACCAAAGACAGCTAGTACCTCTTTTTTCAATGGGTGAATGTTATTTATTATAGTATTTATTTAATGCTAGAGACAGCTTTTGAACGTTTTCAATAGAATCAGGTTTATTGAGACTGTATAAATCTGTTGGGAAGGGTCTGTCTTCGAACATTCAATATGCATGTGCCAATGTCATTTTCACATGTAAATTAAAAACATGAACTTCAGACACTTTATAAGCTACAGTTAAATACTTAGAGGGTGGTACTTAGTTAAATAATTTAAAAATACTATTTATTCTAATATGGAATGATATATACAGGATTTTTATGAGCTCTTTTTCTTCACTAATAAACCTACCATATAATGACAAAGATGTTGTCAGTACTTCCCTTTAATGTGAATGATTTTTTTTTAATACACAGAACACAATGTTCCACCAAAGGAAAATTTACACATAAATAAGGGATTTCATTGCTGTTACATTTATTGTGACTGTGTCCTGTAGCCTGAAAAAAGTTCACAATTTCATTTATTTATGCAGGCTCCATGCCATAAATAACCACAATAAGCAGGTCACTGATTTCATCACAATCTCATTATGACCTCATCATAATCCTATTATGATCTCCTTCTGTTCAACCATTCCACAGCAGAAGGGTTCAATGTCTGAATGTGGATGACAGTTTCAGCTGAAACATTCTTGTGTTTGCCAGGATCTTGCTGGCTGTTCACTTTGCCAACCCGGGGCCCATGTCTTCAGTGACTTACATCTGCCAGTGCTGGAGGACTACAAACCTTTGGATGTGGTGATGGGAAAATGAGTTTTAAAGAGCCCCATGGGTCAGGTGGTGTCAATCACTGTCTCACACTAACCAAACGATTTCACTGGTCAGTGCTCTGTGACATCATGATTTATTCAGGTCAGTGAGTCACAGGGAAACCGTGTGAGCTCCACCCATTCTGTGGATCCTAAAGCATCTCACACACCTGTACCATGCTGCTAATGGAGTAGAGATGTCTGAGATTTCTACCAATGCTGCACTACCAAACAGTTCTACCATGTTTACCATGTGAATTAAGCACACTGAAGATAACAGCTACTCTAGGGTACCACACGCCGAATTAACATTGCTTTATTGAATAGCACTACTTGTGTGATGTACATCATATAAATACAGTGACATAACTGGATTACAGCCCATGATCATGAAATAGTATACGGCAGGGGTCCTCAATCTTATCCAGAAAGGGCCGGTGTGGGTGCAGGCTTTTGTTCCAACCAAGCAGTTACACACCTGATTCTACTAATCAACCACTAGAGTCTTTGCTAAGGACCTTGATTAGTGTGTAAACTGCTTGGTTGGAATGAAAGCCTGCACCCACACCGGCCCTTTCTGGATAAGATTGAGGACCCCTGGTATACGGGCTGCTTGGAGTTTAATCCCTAAATCAGGGGTCCTCAATCTTATCCAGAAAGGGCCGGTGTGGGTGCAGGCTTTCATTCCAACCAAGCAGTTTACACACCCGATTCCACTAATCAAGGTCCTTAGCAAAGACTCTAGTGGTTGATTAGTAGAATCAGGTGTGTAACTGCTTGGTTGGAACAAAAGCCTGCACCCACACCGGCCCTTTCTGGATAAGATTGAGGACCCCTGCCCTGAACATTTTGAATGGGAAAATGAACCATGTGTTAACTGTATGGATATTCATACACACTTTCATTTAATTGCTGTATGTTACTCTTGAAGAAAAATGTAGAAGAAGGATGTAAAATATGTTCATTTTGATACAAAAAATGATATACGAATGCACTTTGTGGCCCAAAAAGCGTGGCTTTATTGAATCAGTAATAGCTGCACGTTGGGTATTCACTGCCGCAGAGGAAGTCGGGCCAGACAGAGTACCTCCGGATGAACGGCGCCTTCCTCAAGCATTTCGCTGCTTCCCTGTCACATTTGCAAAGAATTCGTTCACACTTGTCCTTCAGGGAATCTGGAGAAAGAGAAAGGACACCTCCTGGTGACATCCACAACCTTTTCTAGCCATTCAGTAATCTGAATGTGAAGCGAGTGAGGCATGATTTTTAACCTATGTATTTCAACAGCAAACAGAGCTGCCCATGGTTATTATGCATTCCATGTGCAGCACGTGATACTGTAATGACTGCGGTTGCTAAGGACTAAAAATAGTTCTGGAACCTGGAGCGCACACCGCACTTACCCTCCCATTGGCTATAACGGGACCGCGGTGTTCCCCAAACTGGACCGCGCTCGGTGAACCACATTCTAATTGCCCGCTCGTTCAGTCCTAAGGACTGCAAGCACAGTAGGCACACATTCTGGCTCTCCTGCTTTACCAGCAGCCAAATGGGTGAGACGTCCTGCTCTTCCTAAGCTACCGACCCAAGGAGTGAACGCACGCTCGGACGGCAGCATTTGTTTTCGCCCGACGATACCGTCGCGTCATTTTAGATTTCATCCATTCGAGTGCCTCGGCGCAAGTGACCGCACGCAGGCTGGCTGGCGTTAGTGCAGGGCGTGCAGGGCACGGACAGGAGGTAGGAGGCGCGAGAGCAGCGTCCCACCCCCGGGAGGGGTCCGCTCGGCCGGGGCTTTCCGCGGGACGAACGTACCGCAGTCTGGGACCCGGTCCTCGCACGTCCAGTCGTACCTGTCCGTCATGGTTCGGCAGCCGGCAAACTCCGCCTTCCCGTAGCAGCAGTCGTGCCTGTGGCAGCACCTGGGCGGAGGAAAGAGAAGCTCCTTCTGAGACGCGTTCGATTGTAACTCGGGAACTGTAACGTTTCTCGCGGTTTCACCCCAGCTTCTGTTATTTAATGGTAAATCCGCCTGTCTGTAGGGATGTTCAACCTTAAAAAAGAGATTTAAAATGTCATCTGCCGAGCACCAGAGGCCTGGTAGGCATGCCCAAAGAACCTTAAATAGTCCGTCAAAGAAAACAGAAAAAAACTTTCATTACCTTAAAAATAAACACTGTAAGAAGATCAAAGCTCGTCCAGCAGGCTTTGACACTTCATAAAAGTAAGCGCCTCGGGAAATGAGCCACTAATTGCTGTTTCTGGGGTGAGCTGAGGGTTTGGGTTATTTTAAATTACAGCAGATCATTCAGAACCAGATGCAAAACAGCTGCACAATCTTGTCTCATGAAACGAGGGGAACACGGTTACTTATGAGTATATTAGAGAGCCGCACACCCATGCAGGGCTATTTTTAATATATAATATATTATATATTATACAGTACTCCGGTTTCCTCCCACAGTCCAAAGACATGCAGGCAGGCCAATTGGAGACTCTAAATTGGCCATTTGTATGAGTGTGTGAGTGAATGGTGAGTGTGCCCTACGATAGATTTTTCGAAAAAATGGAAATCATTTGGTCTAAAAATCAAAAACTCAACTAACATACAACTAAAAATCAACATACAACTAAAAAACAACTAAAATAAAAATCAACAAACATAATCAATCAACATCATCCTGTTGCAGCATCGCTAAATGCGTACTGAGTATCATGTGAATGACAGAAGCTTTGACTTGCTCATCACTTTCATTAAAATATTTTATTTATCTATTTATTTATTTTAAATTTGGTGCACAATGTGGGGCTGAACACGTCGGATTTCTACCATATGCTGGAAGGTCCGACTACCGGCAGCCACAGCCACATTCAGGAACAAACCTCACAGCTGATTTGGGAGTGTGTGCCATAGCCAAACACATATAGGGTGGAGTCGGAGGAAGACCTTCCACATGCATGCAGTCCACTGGTGACCAGCGGGGGTCACTAGAGGGCAGTGAAATGCGCACCCCTAACTGACTGAACCCTCCCGTACCCTGGGCATGTAATCGACAGTTGTACGTTGCCCTATGGCACTACTGACCACAGTTGGCACTGCCACGGTCCAGACTGGCACAGCGTGGTGCCTTAACTGATTGAGCCACCCAGCAGCCCACAACATTTTTTCTTCACAAAAGTGAAAGACCGATCATACAAAGTGATGGATATATCAATTTATTTACATTGGGTCAAAGACAATTTGACAGTAAATAAATAATTATATCAGTATTAGAACTGATATATAAAGGTTTGTGTTAACTTTTAAACTGTTGGCAAAAGAATTAAAATAAAGGAACATATTCTATATGGTTTTGTCTGTGCATTTCAGTGACATACTATGTGCTTTGTTGCCCTATTTCTGTGCTGAAATGATTATACCCATCTGGGAACCCATCCCATCAATTCACTAAAACAACAGTAGCAACTGTACATTATCGGAGGGAAATTCCTATACGGAATAAAGTTTTCCCTGTTATTTTTTTGACTTGACAGCATTTGAGTGTGCGGTCCTGATGCTTTGAGGTCAAAGCAGGAAGTGGGTGGTGGGTGTGTCCCACCAGAGAAACACCAAATCTTAAAACTGCACAAAATAATACTCTGTGCCCTCCAGTGCATAACCCTGTCATCATATTCAGCTTGTAAACACAAGGAAACCAGGCACACTAAAAATATTAGACAAACAAGAAGAGTGCCTGCCAAATGGCTACAGTCTTTAGTAGAACTGATGCCACACACTCAAACGTATCAGCTATAACATTCTTGGCCATGTGACTTATATGAGTAAATTATCTGCATTTCTACAGCGTCTTTCAGAACAAAATACGGGGAGGACTTTTACTTTCTGAACCTGGATTTTCCACTGTGGTAACACCTGCAGTTCAATCACAGCCCCCATAGTTTGCTTAAACTGTTTGTTTAACTTTAACTTCAGACAATCAAACTGACAGACAGCCAATTTTTGGGAATTTGGCCGAGATGCAGGGGACCTCTATTAGTCCATTACATTACATTATAGGAATTTGGCAGACACCCTTATCCAGAGCAACTTACAGAGACTTACAGCAACTTACAACTTATCCAGAGCACAGCATTTATATTGCATCCATTTATGGCTGGATATAAGCTGATAGCAATGCAGGATAATACCTTGATTAAGGGTATAACAGCAGTATCCTACCCAGGAATTGAACCTGTGACCTTTAGGTTACAAGCCCAGTTCCTCACCCACTATGCTACACTGCCGGCCCCAGTCCCGATGCAGCCCGCAGCACAGATCCCCAGCAGCCTCCTCACCAGTCTGCCCTGTCGCGGGGCCAGCCGCGCCCGCCCAGCCCGCAGTAGCAGCCGTACATCATGTAGGACAGGGGCGACCTCCTCGTGCTGCACTTGATGGCCCCGGCCAGCTCCAGCAGCCCTCTCTTGCTCCTCTGAGACTTCCCAGGGGTCTGGGATGCCACACAAGCTGGAACACATGGAACAGAATCCCCTCAGAGCACAGCTACCAACCCAAAGAAAATAATCGCCTCAGACCACAGCTACCAACACAGAGAACAGAATCCCCTCAAAGCACAGCTACCAACTCAGAGAACAGAATCCCCTCAGAGCACAGCTACCAACACATGGAACAGAATCCCCTCAAAGCACAGCTACCAGCTCAGAGAACAGAATCCCCTCAAAGCACAGCTACCAACTCAGAGAACAGAATCCCCTCAAAGCACAGCTACCAACTCAGAGAACAGAATCCCCTCAGAGCACAGCTACCAACTCAGAGAACAGAATCCCCTCAGAGCACAGCTACCAACAGAGAACAGAATCCCCTCAGACCACAGCTACCAACACAGAGAACAGAATCCCCTCAAAGCACAGCTACCAACACAGAGAACAGAATCCCCTCAGAGCACAGCTACCAACCCAAAGAAAATAATCGCCTCAGACCACAGCTACCAACACAGAGAACAGAATCCCCTCAAAGCACAGCTACCAACTCAAAGGACATAATCCCCTCAGAGCACAGCTACCAACAGAGAACAGAACCCTCTCACAGCACAGCTATCAAAACAGAGAACAGAACCCTCTCACAGCACAGCTACCAAAACAGAGAACAGAACCCTCTCAGAGCACAGCTACCAGCACAGAGAACAGAACCCTCTCGGGGATGCAGATGGGCTGTGACATTGTAGGTGGGGGGATTTAGCGATCGGTGTAATACAGTGTATTTTTATGCTGATCAGAACCCTATTTACTATTGAAATGTAAAATATTGTCTTTGTTAATTTGTATTTGATTGCTATTATTTCTTATGTTCAGCTGTGCATTTTGTAACGTTTGTTGTTTAATTGTTGCTAATTGGGGTAATGGTATGAGCTGCTGCTATAAAAGGGCTGCATTGGGGTCCTCACTTCAGTTCCAGTCTAGTTTCTTATGGTGGATGTGCCAAGATCAGTAGGGTGATATTGTGTGCAGGGTCTGAGGACATAGCCTGGCAACATATGCCCATTCATGTAATTTTTTCTGTAGTTTTTTGTTTAGTGTTTTGTACTGTTCACTGTATATATGTTAATTCACTGGCTTCCCACCTGTTAATAAAATAAGTGAACGCACTGCACTGGTTTTGGAAAAACACAGTCTCCTCTCCTTCTTACCATCATCCAGCCAGTGGTCAACCCCTAACACCCTGAAATACATTTCTGAGCTCAGTTCCAGCCGTTTATAACAATGACCTGCTAAACGTGCCAGGAAGGGAAATGACTGTGATAATTCTACATCTCCATCTAAGAGAGTATCTCTTTGACTATAAATTATGTCATTAATACTTTATAACACTTTGAAACTACCACACTGCAAATATTTGTTTGCAGAGCTGTAATGAAATATAATTCTCAGATTGTGCCTTTAAAGCATTGAACAGTACTTTACCATCCAGCCTAACATTGACTATCAAAAAGCCCTTCACATCAATCCTTGTTATTAGGACAATACTGACTTTTAATAAATGTTTTATTCTATTTATTGCCATATATACAGTGACAAAATATGAGATTAAAATCCTCTATGTAAATTGGGTTCCAGAAACAGATAATGATATGCACATCCAGAGTGACTGCAGTGGTTTCCTGCCAAGCTCACAGTAATTTGATCTGGTTCTGGTGAGGGGTTTGTGTCCCCTTTCCCTTTTTAAGGGCCAGTTTTCTGTGGCGCGCTTGTGTGATGGTAATGAGTCTGCAACTGCTATCTCCAGATCTGGAGGGGAAAAGGCTAACAGTGGTGCACCCAGCATTCCAACACACAAAAGAAGGGATCAGATCAGCAGAGGCTGCCCCCCCTCCATTGTACAGACAACAGTGAATGGATTTCTGCCTTTACAACCAAACCATCCTGGGCAGCTCATAGCACACAGACTGCAGTAAAACAGAGTAAAACAGAACAGTGTAGTTAAGCTAAGCAGCCAATGGACGTAGAATATTTATAGAACAGTGTTCCTTCGAGGACGTGATGGGCTCACACCCTACAGTGCGTACAGTAATGGCTGTTTTTCTGATCTCAGAAACGATACCAAACCAAGCAGCCCAACATCAGACTTACAGACTGGGATGCATGTTTTCTAGATGCAAGGTCCAATAATGCTGCATTGGGTAAACACATTCATTGATAAAGTCATTAGTGTCATGCATGGAACAAATGCAATAAAAAGTTTGTAAAAGTTTAGCGGTATTGCTTACTATACCAAAGGTACATAATATAATTTTAATAGCACTGAAATACTGGTACCATTCAATGACTTAATGGAGTTAGATATAAAATCCTAAAAATCATAAAGAAAATTTTCTGTCTGTTGTCCCCAATTATTATAATTATATCTACATCCTTGCTACATTGTAGAATTTAGATACAAGTTTTCCATATACAGTAAATGTATTCTGATGAATGCAGAAAAAATATGCCATTAAAGCTTTGGTGTAAATAGACAAAACTACAAGTATATTACTTCTGGTCAGAAGCAGGACCATGAAGGCATGGCACCACATCTGCAATGTTTTATCCATGCCAACAGGCACTAGAGCGCGTATTGTTTCGAGTTCGCCATTGGAAATTCTAAAATTAAGGATATCAGCAGAGAAAGCAAATCTTATAAACACACGCGAATAGCCTACGTAGCAGTGTTCGAATTACGGTGGGGATTGGGTAAAAACATGTTGTTTTTACCTATTTTGTGCTGGTCCAAGTTTTAATTAGGGGGTCAGACCCCCACAATCCCCGCCGTAATTCGAACACTGCTGCATAGCGTACTTCACCAAACTTGGTTGCGCAAATCCTCTGCACGGTGCCTGAAACGCACTCACCTAGTCCATAACACAGCAGATAAGCAAACATCTTTTACATTTGAAAAAGTCAGTTATAGTACCGAGCGCCCTGTACTTACCAGAAAAGAGCAGTAGTATTAGATACAGAGCAGACATGGCCGGCAGTGAAATCGGCTCTTGCTTTCACTCGGGGGAACAGACGCGCGCTGTTAAGAGGTTTTTATGCTTACCCGTTTACGCATAAGCTGCCCCTCAGCGCTTCCTTGAGAAAGTCCTAATGCCTGCACACAGCTCGTGCCTCTGCTGCCTTAGGCATCCCTCCTCAGTGTCAAAATTGTTGCCTGGAGAATTGCGTAATTGCGCCTGCATGGTCAACATCAACTCAAGGAGTTCCAGAGCAAGCAACTCACATTAAACTAAAGTGCAGTCGATAATACACAGAGAATTTGTCCTACTCTATATGAGGGAGACTATTTTAGCGTACAAAGTTCAGTCATATAGTGCAGTCCGTAAGTATCTGGAAAGTAACACAATTTCTGTTTCTTTGGCTCAGTACTCCAGCACATGGTATTTGAAACATTTTACTGTAATTTGTGCGATATTTCGTCTTGCATGTGGTTGTATTGTTATAATTGCTCAGTTTCCTAAGGAATAGCACGCTATTTTTATTTCTGTTTTGCATTCGGCTTTGCGTTTTGAGTCTTTATTTTCGTATGTAGCTACAATTGTAATAGCCTACTTTTTGACATATTGATATAAAATGATATGACGACAAAAGTTAAAGAATTGATAATAATACATTATATATAAGATATAGATTAGATCTTTAGCCTAGACTACAAAGCAAGGGAGTTCCCTGTGTGTCCTATATTTTATATGGCAAATATTCAAAAATTGATTAATAGAAAAGCAAAGAAAACGATAAACAGTCGGGGTTAGTTATAGTAGTAACATCTCACTATACACGAGCAGGCTACACGGGTTGTGTTTTCATGTGGAAACTGGCCGTTTTGAGAAGGAGAGGGCCGCTGATTCTCTGCCTGGTGCAGTGATTGGTGAAGTTCGGAGGTGGTCGATAGGGAGCAGCACTCTCTTCACTTTTAGACCAGGACACTTTTTCGGAGGGGAACAAAAAAAATCGGCGGCGGTGTGTAGATGAGTGTCGTTTTGCCCTAGTACCAACAGCACAGGGTTGACTAGTAGGCTGTTTAACGTTACCCAGAGCATCTGCTGACCAAGTATTTTAAAAGGGTAAGTCTGCGACAGAGCTGGGGTGGTTCCAATGCTCTGAAGGTTTACTGTTTAACACCTTGTCTTGAAATGTGTTTTTAGCATGTTAAAATCGCTTTGCTAGTGTTAGCCATATAAACTTTACAGGCCGACCCTGCTAGCGTTAGCTAACTAGCTACTATACTGCTGACGAGTTTTTACATATCACAAATATACAGGTTTGTTCGCGTGTTTTCTCGCATTCCGGCGATATAACTTATCTGACTTTCCTGCCTGCTTGAGCCGTGTGGATATGTAGCTCGCTGGCTTTAATGTACCATTCTGCTACAATCAGCAACATGCTATAGCCAGCTGTGAAAGCGCATTTCCGCTCCACTTATGCGCCAAACGTCTGCCTGAATGGCATTGCGTACTAGCTACAAATAGGTAGTGCAATAAACAGCAGCCTTTATGTATTGAAATGGCGGAACAGTGTTGCTAAGTTAGCTACTCCTCATACTGCAGTTATAGAGACAATTATTTCGCCTCTGACAGTTGATAGTAAGGGCCAGGCAAGTTCGGTACCTTCCTAGCCACATAGCCTTGCTAATCGTATAGCATAACTACCTATAATACCTGGCTATCGATACTCATGTCTAGCTAGTCCAACCATATCGTAGCCAAGGTAGCCACCGGAATCTGCGTAAACGCCACATCACAGAGATGCGGCAAGGTTAACGAGCCTACTAGATAACTTAATATTTTAAGGTGTAGCTAAACTAGCTAGCTTGTAAAATTAATTGCCAAACGTGTTGAGTGCCGTTTGAAAGCTCTGTTCGTATAATTGAAAAAGCCTGGCGAAACGATCCACCATTCTACTTCCTTGTACAAATAGTGTCCATGCAAGCTGATATTACCAATAACGTTACTTAATCTATACCCAGCTAATGTTAGCTAACATTTTTCCATGTATGGGACGGGGTATGGTAGTTTGATAGTGGCAGTATGGACCGGGACAGTGCAGGTGCTTATTCTGGTACCCGAGTCCCTGTCCCTGTTCCTGGGCGCTACTTCCGTGGAGGTGACGTGCGCGCATTCCGGGCCTTCATGCGTTTTTAGGTGCGGAGCGATCCGGGACCGGCGGCGCATGGAAGCATGTCTAGCATGTCTCAAGACCGAAGCAGCCGCTGGACGGACATACAGAAAGGACTGCAGTTCATACAGTGAGTTCCGATGAGACCTGGAGCCCCCACGGTCTTGCTCAGACTCCGGAGGGAGCCGCGTTTACCTCCGCATCTCGGCTGTTCCCAAGAAACTATCAACACATTACTTGTCAGGGGGGACCTGTAATTGTTTTTGTGCAGATAATAGTTTTAATAGAA
This sequence comes from Anguilla rostrata, assembly GCF_018555375.3. Classification (NCBI taxonomy): domain Eukaryota; kingdom Metazoa; phylum Chordata; class Actinopteri; order Anguilliformes; family Anguillidae; genus Anguilla; species Anguilla rostrata. The sequence continues at coordinate 2,943,392 of NC_057949.1, forward strand.
TTTTTATAGCCAGAACTCTCGTGCAGTTTTAATTGTGTGCATTATATTACATTACTGCTTAATGTACTGTGTATGTTTGTGATTCTTACATTGCCAGCGATTAATAAATAGACCTAAACATGGTTAGCAGTAGTACTTGTTGCTTTTCATGTTTTTGTTCATCCTAAATCAAAATAGCTTCACATTTTTACATTCAGGGGTGAATGATTAATATGAGGGCTGTGTAAGTTGTCAAGAGGCTGCAGAATCATTGACAGGACATTTGTTTTTGCAAAAGGTTAAGAATGAGTAATGATGATTACTAATGTCTTTAGTGAGGCAGGTTTTGCCTTACATTGGCCCTAACCCCAAGTGATGTACAAGCAAGACTGGAAGATTCTGACCTGCTTCACATAAGACTTACAGTAAATCTAGCTTTATTAAAAATCATGCGCCACATATTCCATATTCCAGCACTGTATATACAGTACACATGAATTAATGTTCTGTTGAAGTTAGTTTCCTGTTCTGTTGTGCTGGACATGCATGTTGTCCTCCATCTTTAAAATTGAGCTGTGTTCTGTATGTGAAGCGCACTTCGAAATCGTAAGTGCGCACCTGTTTTGTTTCGGAACAGGTCTACCCTGCCCTTTCCTGGAACTCAGGAGGAGTATGAGGTAAGCGCGCTTCGGCTGAGGTCTAGCTCCGGGGATGAGGTTTGGCATAGGCCTCTCGGCCCTTACGCTCCCTCTGCTCTTACAGGTGTTCCTCCGGGACCTGGTGTGGAAGCTGTTTGGGGAGGGAAATGACATCTATAGCGAGGGCGAGTGGGCGCGCTCAGTGGAGCTGTACACCGAGGCCTTGAGCATCGCCGAGTACGCCGACTCCGAAGACATCAGCATCTCCAACACGGTGCTGGAGAAGCTGCACGCTAATCGCGCCGCTGCCTATTTAAACATGGTAAGTATAACATGGGAGGGGGGGGGGGGGTTTACGTTAATTTGGCGGTTCAGTGTTAAATTGATTGTCGTCTGTGAATGTTAAAGAGGAAACATTGATTCTGATTTTGACTTTTTACATGAGGCTGTTAAATCGCAAAGACAGTCACTTCACAAAAATACTTGAATCTTTCTTGAGGGTAAAATGGAGAAATGGACACCTTATGTGTATGTTTCTTGTTTTAAATGCATTCAAAATATATTTTGTACAGCTGGATATTACTGAAATAATTCAGGTGAAGTATGCTCATGGTAGTGCCCCACCTTGGAATCAGACCTGTGACCCTGGATCTGCAAGCCCTGTTCCCTCAGTGCTGTACTGCACGAGCACCTTTCAGCTCTCTCATTGACACTGAGAAAGCGAAGTGCATTTAATGACATCATTTTTAAGTGGCAGGCGTGCCTGTGTGGGGGTATGGCTGCTTGCCTGATTCAATTGAATGTGCTTTGTTGTGATTGAATGTCAAAGCCATTTCTGTTTGCTCTGACCAAGCAGCCAAACCCATACTGTATTTCTGAAGTTTACTTTCTGGTCTTGTTGATAGGTGTTTCTCACTGGCATCACTGCGCTTGGCTCCAGTATAGCTGTTTCAGCTAGGGTTGGGCCGATGTAAAAATTCAACCGATTTGATATTAAGCCAAATACCTGACCGGACCGGAAATACCGAATTTTACCACTAGGCGTCGCACGTGACTCAGCCGCTCCCGAGTGGAACATAATGAGAGTGTAGTTGGTAGTTCTATTTGGACCATTGTTATGCAAAAACTCTGGTTGGTAGTTCTATTTGCACTGTTTTTAAGCAAAAACCTCTGGTCGTTAATTCTATGAAAACAATGATGCTATCAAGAAAAAATAGTTCCTTCTCGTTTTATACCATACAATTAGCACCAATTTTGGTGATTTTGTCATTACATTATGTAATAAAACTGCATGAAACCATAAGTCAATCAAATTAATCTCCCTAGCACTGTCTTGCTTTTTAAATGGTGTGGTCGTGCAGTGTATACATAACGTCTTTCTAAGACCCTCTGAAACCGGTTTTGAATGCCAGCTAGCTTTATGTTCGCGGTCACTTGTCACCTAGCCAATATTAAAATTCTTGGTTTTAGGTCAGAATGGTCTCATGGCATGCTTGTTATCCTGGCTAGCTAGCTAACTAACTATTGAATTGTATTCAAAACAGCGGTTACTATAAACGCAATCGTTCACAAACATGCGGATGAAAATGCGTAACACCTACTCTACTGTCCAAATAAGGGACGATTCCGATCTGTAAAGCTAGCAACAGTAACTAGAAATGTGATTCAACGTTGCCATCAATTGTGAAATTGGACATTGAAAACGGGAGGGGATATAACGACAATTCAAATGCGAAAGTTGCTGTTTAAACTGCTTTAGAATGCTGGATTTTGTAGCACATTGGTTTTAGAACCGCTAAAAGGCCAAGGTGTCCCTTTACTGAGAAATAATTCCCACCCTTGGACCAATCAGGATCGAGTATTCAGCCAAGCCGTTGTATAATGAAATTGGATCTCCTTGTTGCCGGCCTCAGCACTAAATTGCACACGGCCTGTCAATCTTTTTTTTTTTTTTGGGCACTCAGACACTAGTGGCTCCGTTTATGAACAAACATAATATTATGTTAATCACATTGTCATATTGTTTATTAGTAATGCAATACAGGTTTGATTTAGCGCCGTCGGCACAGGTTGCTGATGTAGGCTACTTTTTAATTTGCCAGTAGGCTACGTCTCATAATGACAAATGCCGGTTCAGTCGGTTCACATAAAATCAAACCGGTTTAAGCTCGTACACCGGACCAGACCGGCAAAACCGGAAACCGACCCAACCCTAGTTTCAGCCACTTGCTTTAATGTCAAGGACAAAAATACGGTCAAAATACGAAGTCGATAATTTTTTTCCTCAAGAAAAAGTTGCAAAAGGTGTTTTTTCTTCATGTAATGTCTCCCCATATGCCTCTTTGTTACGTTGTTGTGCTATTTGGATAAACCGATAATATTTTGTGGACCAATCACAGACAGACTGAGTCACTATCTCACGCACTTAGTGGACGACTGGACTTCAAATCCCTACTGCGCAGTCTCTGGCTCCAATTTGTACAACATGGCGGTGCCCACAAACTACACTTCCTGGGCTTCAAAACCCTTTTCACCAAGCCCATGGAAAGTCAATGGGTGACATCACAGCAAATTTGTCCATATTCTTATACAGTTTATGGCTTTGACTCACCCAGGGCCAGCCAACCCTGTCCCATAGTGGTTCATCAGTGTTTGTGTGAAGGGATGCTGCCATATTTGGAAGCAGCCCCAGAATCCTCAGTAAAACCTCTCTGTTCTCTGTTTTTGTGTAGACTGAAATCTCAGGCAGACTAACCTTTGCTTTCATGAGGGTGGACGGATTCACAAACAGCACCAGGACTGTGTTCCTGAAGCTGACTGTTGTGGACTCCTTAGAGTGCATGGCTCATAGCACGTGTGTGTGTGTGTGTTTCAGGGTGTCCATGACCAGGCCCTGGAGGACTGCGATAAGGCCCTGCAGCTGAACGAGGGGAATCACAGAGCCCTGTACCGCAAGGCCCGGTCCCTGAAGGAGCTGGAGAGGCACAAGGAGGCGTACGAGGCTGTGGCCCAGTGCTCGCTGGCTGTACCTCAGGTACAGCTCCCCCCCCCCCCCCGCCCTTATTTCAGCTGATGTGTTTGTCCCAGTCACCCCCCCGCCTTTGGGAAGCCTGTGTGGTGCTTGTACTTCCTTTATTTTAGTGTTCCTTTTATAGTCTTTTGTTTCCCTTGCAGGATCCAAGTGTCATAAAACTGACTCAGGAGCTGGCTAAAATGTTGGGCCTAAAAATACGTAAAGCATACGTAAGGAGTAAGGTAAGCATTAACATTACCATTGTACCTTACCTGTGGTGTGATTGTTCTTTTTATTTAACATTCACCAGCCTGTGTCTTTGTCAGCACTGAGATAAATTTTGGTGTGGTTACTCTGCTACCCGATCGGTTGTATAATCAGTGGTTGCCATGTGATGCCAAAATCTCTAATTTGCAAAGTGTCATTTTGTAAGATGCTAATTCGAACCATCATAGGGACGAAAAGCTGACATTAAAGACTGGAGTATATATATTGTAAATGGTAAAATGGACTGCATTTATATAGCGCTTTTATCCAAAGCGCTTTACAATTGATGCCTCTCATTCACCAGTGCAGTTAGGGGTTAGGTGTCTTGCTCAGGGACACTTCGATACGGCCAGGGTGGGGATCGAACCCGCAACCCTCCGACTGCCAGACCACCGTTCTTATGGTGGTCTGGCAGAATATTCTAATGGGAGCATCAGAATATTCACAAAGGAGTGGAACAATGTATCAAATATATCCATGACCACAGCAAGTAAGTTACTATGGTTTACTCTCGCAATTATCTGACTCCAAATTAAATTAGAATTTAAAATTTGGTTTTAACTATACGTGGAGCTTGGAGTGGTTACACTCGACTCTGTCTTGTGCCATCATTCCTCAATATATGCTCCCGGGATCAGCACTATTGCTGAATCTCAGTTCAATGAAGCCTACAAGAGGGTAGAAGGCTGACCACCATAATACATGCATTCATTTTTGCATAGACAGTTATGAGCCCAGGACAGTGCGCATTTATCGGGCTCCTTAAGGCGAATTTGACTAGAACTGACGTATAACGCCCATGGGTCCTCTTAAGCCAAAAACTCCAGAACCAATACAACACCAATCCCGTTAGCGGGCAGATCGTGGTCGCCTATCTAACTTGAGGACCTCACTAAAGACTTTCGCTGTCCTAGACCCCTGATCAGTAGGTCTTAGTCAGAATTGTCCCCCTGAGTATTTAGTCAGAATTTTGGCTGAAAAGTATATAAAATGGATTAGAGTCATGAAGACCACGCAAGTTAAAAATAAGAAGAATTTATTAACAGGCAGGTAGGTCATTAGCTTAGAATTCACAATCAATTATAAAATATGAAATTTCTAGAACATATATACGGAGTAAAAAGTTCTTACCCAGCCTGTTCACACGGAACACAGCGTATGCGCAGTGTGGGAAGTCGATTACAATCTTCCCAGATTGCTCTGTCCCTTCTCCTTAAATGTCCAAACAGAGGTCATAAATCTCGGAACTGCAGCGGTCAAATTGGAATTTTGATTACCTTTTCCAGATGTCCTTCTGAGAGAATATTTTACCATTGCAGGTTTTTCTCCTAAGTTATTGAATAGATATGAAATCTATGTCCGCTGTTTATGAAATTAATATTACTGTACTCCCCACTCCGATGCGCTTCAAAAAACATCAGACATGACTCAGTCTGACTTGATACTGTCGCTCTTTGTCATGAAACCTCCCCTTTTCACTGTTTTACTAATCAAATGAATAGTTAAAACCCAGTCAGATCCCTGAATTCTGATTGGACCAATACCCACAATATACACCTTTAACCTAAGTTGGGTAAAGTATGTGTATTAATATAGATATTACATTTGTTCAGTATATTGTAATGATGTTACTCTAATACAATATATTCCATCAGACAAAACAATATCTTAATGATCACATAATGCAGAGTATTTGAATAAAATGTCCGGTTTCCTTTATACAGTGCTTCTGGAAAGAAAGATGTATTTTTCCAGCTCAGTGCATGGTTTCTGTGTGAGATCCCTTGTTTGGAGTAAAGGAAAAAGGAAGAGGTGTCCCGACTCACTTTTTCCTCATGAGGGTAATGTTTCACTGGCCAGGCAGTGACCTCTGCAAACATGGTTCTTGTCCTGAAAAAGGCGCCCTGGAGTTCAGGAGGTTGTAATCCATCTTGCAGGATCTTACAGGAGCCTCTGCCTTAATGGTTTTTATGACCTGCTTTAAAGGAAATTCCTCCCATACTGGCACGGTTTCTCAGACCCAGTTCCCATGCCTCTATGTTAAAGCTTTTCCCAGGTGTCCAGTCTTTCGGTCTGCCTTACACCCGCCATCGGCGTGAAGCCTTTTCCATAATGTGCTGCAGAGATGCGTGTCCTGAGACGGGCCTGCAGTGAAACGGTCGCGTTAGCTAAAACCGCCCGGCTCCGTTTAGTGCCCAGGGTTTCAGTTTGGGGTTTAGCCTGTGCTAAACGTGCTCACCTGTGTGTCTCTGCTCGTTGCAGCCTGCGCTGAATGTGCTGCAGGGCTCCGGCAGCTCGGGGGCGAGTAGCGATAAGGTGAGTCAGGGCCCCATTCTGCGGGTGCTCAAGTACGCTAACGCCATTGTGAGGCCCCGTGAGGGCTGCGGGCCTCTCCGGCCCGGGAAGGGCGCTGCAAGCTTTCAGCAGCCTGCCCCAGGACAGCTGGGATCGCTCCGGGCCCACAGATGCCGAACCCAGATACACACGTTTACACAAACACATGTTTGTTAGGGCCGCATTTTTCTGCTTCTCCGTGTCACGTTTGAATGTCAGAGATGTAGACAGGGCCCGGGCGGGGGGGGGGGACAGGGGGGTCGGGCAGTTTGATGGGAAAACCAAATCCCAATGGTAAACCCCCCCTCCCCCTCCACCCCATCGACCCCCTCACCCCCACTGCCCCCCCCCCTTTCCCGGGAGGGTATGACTCTATCCAATCAAATTCTCTGTTTTTAATAGCTGGAGACAAGGAGGCGAAGAAAGCAAGTGCTGTTCTGTCAGAGGCGTTTCAGTTAAAAGTTACTACAGGAATGATTGGTTTTGGTTTTTTTTGGAGGCCTTTTTTTGCGCGAGTTGCACGACGGTTGACCTTTCACCCGTCGGCTGCACGGCTGTTTACTGGCCTGCCAATCATTCATCACAGAAGAGCTCAGCATGTCAGACCCCCCCCCCCCCCCCCAGCTCTCATCTGCAGAAATTACACCCCTAAAGTGAAAAGCAACTTATTTCCCTGGTTATACTTTTAAAGGAGTCATTGTTAGGGGTGTAACGATGCATCAGTCCGGATTGATACAGCATGCGACAACCAATCAAATTGTTATGAATCATAGCAAAATATTAATTTGAATGTTCATAACCTTACAGCGCTTTGCTGTCTAGCAATGTGCTGTCAATAAGCTTTTACGCTCTCCACCTCATTGTGGTTATTTGTATACACTGTAGCAGGGTAGTGTTAGGTGGATCATATATATTGATCTTTTCTCACTATATCGGACCATTTTGTATCGTATCGAAATTAGTGATATTGCCAAATATCGAACCGCTGCCACTAGAATCAAAATCATATCCTGTTGTGGTGAAGCCTGAGGTTTACACCCATAGTAATTATGCATCTATCTTGTGGTTTAATGCACATTTTAAATGCACAGAATCCCACACTTCATCTCCCAACACTGTACATTAACCACCTTATTCTGAATGCACCCACACCTACGCACACACACACATACACCAACACACACACACACCAACACCAACATGCGCATGCGTGCACACACACACACACACAAACACACACACCCTGCAGCCAAAGGAGGTCTCCCCCTTCTGAGTTCCCCCCTTCCCCCCGGTTGGTGTTGTGGGGCTTTATGTTGGGGTCCCAGGTTACATCAGAAATGTTGGATCTAATGGTTATTCCTGTGTTGTTTCACAGTGTTGTCAAGGGTCTGAATCCGTGGAGGATATTGAGATGGGTGAGTGATCCTGTCAGTGTGTGTGTGAGGTGTTGTGCGTGCGGTACGTGAGGTCCTGTGTGCGGTGCTGTGGCCCTGGCCGAGCCGCGGCTGGCCCGGCTGCTGACTCGCTGTGTCGTTGAAGCGCCGCAGCCCACGCAGGAGATGGGCGGAGCCCCGCCGGGTCCCGGCCCCGCCCCTCGCCCCCTCGCCGGCGAGAAGCCCGAGTGCGAGTCGGCGCCGGTCAGCGCCATGTCCTCCGTCTCCCCCATCGAGGTCCACAACCCCGAGAAGCCCCCGATGCCCGTGGCCGCGCCCCTGACCGTCCCCGTCGCCACGCCCATGGCCACGCCCCCGCTGGTGAACGGGGCCAGGGCTAACGAGTCGTACCCTGTCCCGGAGTCCCGCCTGGACTACGACACCGAAATCATCGGGGACGATCTGGACGAGCTGCTGGACAGGGCGGGCCCTGCTGAGCCTCCTATGGTGAGTCACGTGATGTCACAATGTCCTCGGTTATAATAGCAGATTACACTGCATTATATTATGTTCAGTTGCATTATGCTTTGAATTGTTATATTACGTTATTGTACAATACTCGCACTCTGTTCTTGTGAAGCGGACTCAGACGCATTGTGCAGGTGGTGTTTAGCTGCGATGGGGTTCCTCCTGCAGCGATTTGACCGTGTTGGGGGATCTTAGCGGCGATTTGACCGTGTTGGGGGATCTTAGCGGCGATTTGACCGTGTTGGGGGCTGTTGGCTGCACTGCGGTTCCTCCTGCAGCAGTTTGACCGGGTTGGGGGCTCTGCTCTGTTTCAGGCCGTTCCCGCTCTGAAGGGACCCGTCCCACTTCCTGCCAGCATCCCCAGCAGCAGCCCCACCGCCCTGCACATGCCCTCCCTCCACACCAGCCATTCTTTCATCCCCGTGCCCCCTGTCAACCTGCCCCCCCTTTATCACCAAGCGGGGTACTCGGCGCTGGGGCTGGACTCCTACTCCTCCCCCCTGGATTCGCTGGACAGCCTGTCCATATCCGAATCCGAGGCAGGTACGTACGGCCCTCTCAGCACAGACGAGGTAAACGGGACGCAAGCACAGGAGATTCTCATGGGGAATTCTGCACTCTTCTGTTCTCACTCTTATAGTTTATTTTGTTAAGGGAAGCCACAGGTTGTGTTCATTTTTTAAACCACACTGATTTCTGGGTTCCTCTGTTAAAACCTTTCCTTTGCTCTGGCTCCTGTGTCTGTGCGTCAGAGCTGGCTGATTGTTATCATGACCATGTTCTGTCAGTGATTATTTCCTGTAATATGTTTTATACGCAATGTGGAGAAATTGCAAGCACTTTGCAAGCACTTTGCATTTTATCATACGTCAAAATAATATTGTAGTTTCGTATTATGAATCTTACTTGAATTAAATAAGCAGAACTTTTGGAAGTTATCTTCTGTACCTTGTGTTATATTTGTTATTTAATTTGGAATACGCATGTTTAATCACTAATTTTGATGTGTCTGACATCCTTTTGTCTTTCAAATACAACTTGACAACATTTCCACCTAAAATTCCAGTGTACGGCCAGGCTTCCTTTATGCCAGTAAGTTTTATTTTAGTTTTTTTTATCTGAATGATAATGATAAAAGATAGCTGAATGATGTAGCTGTGAAGTTACGTTGGCGTCATAGCATTGGTTGATCAGTATGTTTTAAGTTTTCATTGCATTTTTTGTCAGTAGTTGTGAAATTTGCATTGTGTTTCTCAGTGTGTGTGAAGTTAGCATCGTGTTTCTTGGTGTGTGTGGAGTTAGCATTGTGTTTCTCAGTGTGTGTGAAGTTAGCATCGTGTTTCTCAGTGTGTGTAAAGTTAGCATTGTGTTTGTCAGTGTGTGTGAAGTTAGCATCGTGTTTGTCAGTGTGTGTGAAGTTAGCATCGTGTTTGTCAGTGTGTGTGAAGTTAGCATCGTGTTTGTCAGTGTGTGTGAAGTTAGCATCGTGTTTCTCAATATAGTCAGCATTGTGTTTCTCAGTGCATGTGAAGTTAGCATCTTGTTTCTCAGTGTGTGAAGTTAGCATTGTGTTTGTCAGTGTGTGTGAAGTTAGCATCGTGTTTCTCAGTGTGTGAAGTTAGCATTGTGTTTGTCAGTGTGTGTGAAGTTAGCATCGTGTTTGTCAGTGTGTGTGAAGTTAGCATCCTGTTTCTAAGTGTGTGTAAAGTTAGCATCGTGTTTGTCAGTGCGTGTGAAGTTAGCATCGTGTTTCTCAATATAGTCAGCATTGTGTTTCTCAGTGCATGTGAAGTTAGCATTGTGTTTCTCAGTGCATGTGAAGTTAGCATCTTGTTTCTCAGTGTGCGTGAAGTTAGCATCGTGTTTCTCAGTGTGTGTGAAGTTAGCATCGTGTTTGTCAGTGTGTGTGAAGTTAGCATTGTGTTTGTCAGTGTGTGTGTGAAGTTAGCATCGTGTTTGTCAGTGTGTGTGAAGTTAGCATCGTGTTTGTCAGTGTGTGTGAAGTTAGCATCGTGTTTCTCAATATAGTCAGCATTGTGTTTGTCAGTGTGTATGAAGTTAGCATCGTGTTTCTCAGTGTGTGTAAAGTCAGCATCGTGTTTCTCAGTGTGTGTGAAGCTAACCTTGCGCCTGTTTGTCAGGTTGTTGGGGTTGGTGACGGGGCTCAGGGCCCCCCCGTGGGGATGGGCTTCATCGTGTCGGAGGGAGTGGACCTGGCCAAAAATCCTCTGGCCGACACGCATGAATTTAAACAGGCCTGCAGCGGCTGCTTCATAAAAACCGGTAAGGAAACGAGTCCACGTTTCTCACTGCTGTGCACTGACCTGAGGTGTGGGGCTGGCTTCAGATGCAATCCCAACAGTATTCACTACGTACATACAGTATAATGCAATGTAATGTATTCCAAATTGCAGTTACGCATATATCAGCACTGTCTCTCTCAGGGCTTGAATATGCCTGATTCTGGACATGTTTAGTGGGCCACTGGTGTCTTAGCGGGGACGTGAGTTTCACCCTCTCGTACTCCATGCTTAGTGCCACTTCTCTCCCGTCAGGTACCGGTCTGTTGGATTATACTTTATATGCAGATGATCACAAATGTAAGAAGGACATCCTGCTGGGACGAATCAAGCTTTCAGAGGACCGTCAAGCCAAAGGCAATAACCAATACGAGTTTACATCGTAAAGGTCATACTAACCGATAGTAGACCGTATTACACCTGTAAGGTCAGTACTAAGTACCATATGTAGAGCAGTATTACACCTTGGGTCAGAAAGTCATGTAAGCGTATAACCTGAAGTCATACTAAGTACCGATATGTAGAGCAGTATTACATCTGTGAAGGTCAGTACTAAGTACTGATATGTAGAGCAGTATTACACCTGGGAAGGTCAGTACTAAGTACCGTTATGTAGAGCAGTATTACACCTGTGAAGGTCAGTACTATGTACCGATATGTAGAGCTGTATTACACCTGTGAAGGTCAGTACTAAGTACCATTATGTAGAGCAATATTACATCTGTGAAGGTCAGTACTAAGTACTGATATGTAGAGCAGTATTACACCTGTGAAGGTCAGTACTAAGTACCGATATATGTCGAGCAGTATTACACGTGTAAAGGTCAGAACTGTAAAGGTGTCTAGTACTGATATGTGAGCAGTATCCTTGTAAGGTCGATTAGTGTATTGTGGTGTATTACTGTAATGCAATGTGTGTGTATGTGTTGTACTGTTATGTTTGTGGTGTGTTTTGTATGTATGCTGCGTGGTGTCGTGTGGTTGTGTCCTGCAATGTGAGCAGGAGGTGTGTAGGTACCACGGCCATTGCACGTTCGCTTACTGCCAGGAGGAGATTGACGTTTGGACTCGGGAGCGAAAAGGGGTCATCTGCAGGGACCTGCTGTTTGACCCGTTCGGTGCCAACGGAAAGGTCAACCTGACCGTCCCCAAGATCTTACAAGAGAATCATGGGATGTTTGAGTTCCTGTGTGGGGTACGTGGAGCACTGCAAACCCACACTGCACTCTGCAAGCGGTCTGAAGGGCACACTGCAAACACACACTGCACTCTGCACACTGCACACTGCACACTGCAAGTGCACACTGCAAACACACACCACTCTGCACACTGCTAGGCATCTGCACACAGGTAGACTTTCACCCAGTACTCCCTGTTGTGATCTTGCAGGTGGGTGGGACAGTGCTGTCGTAATGTGGGTAATCTGCTTGCTTGCAGGAGTGTTTCGACCACAAACCCAGGATCATCAGTAAGAGGAATAAGGAGAGCCCCACCCTCTGCTCGCACTCCGTCTCAAAGCACAACTTCGAAGACTCCAAGTAAGGCGGCCGAACAAAGGCTGTTACAGCTCTGCCCTGCCTCAGGGTGACCTGCACAACGCACTCCTTAAATGCCCTTTCCCAAAGCAGCAGGCCATGCTAATGATGGATTATTGGGCCATGCTAATTGCCGGTTAGCAGGTCGTGCTAACTGCTGGTTATCGGGCCATGCTAAATGCGGGTTAGCAGGTCGTGCTAACTGCTGGTTATCGGGCCATGCTAAATGCGAGTTAGCAGGTCATGCTAACAGCGGGTGAGCGGATTGTGCTAACTGCTGGTTATCGGGCCATGCTAAATGCGGGTTAGCAGGTCATGCTAACAGCGGGTGAGCGGATTGTGCTAACTGCTGGTTATCGGGCCATGCTAAATGCGGGTTAGCAGGTTGTGCTAACGGCGGGTGAGCGGGTCGTGCTAAATGTGGGTTATTGGGCCGTGCTAAATGCGGGTTATTGGGCCATGCTAAATGCGGGTTAGCAGGTCGTGCTAATGGTGGGTGAGCGGGTCGTGCTAAATGCGGGTTATTGGGCCATGCTAAATGCGGGTTAGCAGGTCGTGCTAACGGCGGGTGAGCGGGTCGAGCTAAATGCGGGTTAGCAGGTCGTGCTAACAGCGGGTGAGCGGGTCGTGCTCACCCCACTGAACGCATCACAAAAGCAACCTGGGTTAACACCTGCCTTGGCACAGCCGGCTGAGGAGGGGGATCAGGAGGGCTGATAGTGGGGAGGCCCTGACACATGGTAGGGGCTAACCGGCCGTTTTCACGGCCAGCGCACCCGGAATTACCCCCCCTCCCCCACTGTACCTGTGAGGTGTGACCCTCAACCTGCCCCCCCCCCCCCCCCCAGGTGCCTCGTCCACGTCCTGCGGGACACCACGCTCCGCTACTCTAAGATCCGGGCCTACCTGCCCCTGCAGTGCCAGCTGGACCTGTGTCGGCACGAGGTTCGATACGGCTGCGTGCGGGAGGACAACTGCTTCTACGCCCACAGCCTCATCGAGCTCAAAGTGTGGATGATGCAGCACGAACTGGGTGAGCCTCCCTGGGGGTCCTCCGCTCCTCCCCCCACGTATCCCAGAGTTCCCCCCGCAGACACCACTCAGCTGCCCCAGGCCTTAGCTGGAGCTTGTGGCATAGAAAGACAGCTGCACACACGCAGCAGATAAGACTGTGCACACTGCTTGTGTCTGATTAGATCTGTGCCCTGGGGTAATGTTTAAATATGCCTGGGCTTCTTCCAGAAAGTGGGATGTTAATGCCAAGCTAAAAGGCACTAAATTACGTCTGGAAGGTGCAGTAGTGGCACTGTAGGTTTTCCGAGATAAGATTTTTTGGCCTTGAATGTGTAAGGAATTGCAGAGGGTGAATCGGGTAACAAGATTGTTGGGGTTTACAGTTTTACAGCTGGAAGGCTGCATGGAGATGCGCTGACATCACATCCGCAGTGTTTTTAAGGCAACAGTATTTATGATGATCCCTGTGATTCCCTCCTTATGTCCTCGTAGGTATTACGCACGAGAGCATCGTTCTGGAGTCGCGAAAGTACTGGAGCGCAGTAGCCTCTTCTCAAGGCGTTGAGGTAATTTCACGACCCCGATTTCTGAAAGTGTTGATGTGAAATGTCCGTTCGTATGTTTGTGTTGTGTGTGGTTGTGTATTCATTGCTCCGGAGCATGCAGATTGTAAATGCGTGCGGTGGTTGGATGTGGTAGCCCACGTATACTCTGGTACGCCTGCATTTCTGCATACATACAGGCCGACTGCATTCAATCCCTTGAGCAGGCTTACCTCACTTATGTCTTACATTGCTTTACAACCTCTTTCTACAACCTTCACCTAGCTGACGCCTGTGTGTTACACGAATGTGACATAATGCAACATAAATGTACAGTGTTGTGATAAGTATTCATCAGTTACATGTAGCCTATCAAAGCTTTAATGTAATAAATGAATTAAAGATTTTTTGTAACCTGTAAGATTGAATTACCTTACTTTTTGTGAACCTTTTAAGACTATTAGGTGAAGCCCCTCTATGCTAGTTTTTACCCCAACCTCGTTGTTTAAATGTAACATTTTACTCCCGGTACTTTTGGTCAATTTGCTAGTGAATGATATGTCCCAGAAGTTTCATTATGGTGTGTAATTGTTATTGGTATGTCGGTGGTTTGCATGAAAAATTATGAATCTAGTTCTAGCAATATTTTCAGAATTGAGCCAAATAAGAAAATTATGTCCTCGATCTCCCCTACACTAATGTCTATACTGGCAAGAGAAAGCCAGAGATTTGAGACTGGCTAACATGGCTGAAAATGCTAGTCCTGATCATTTATTCTTTTGTGTGGTTGCTTTGAAAATTTGTTCCAGTTAGCTGCATCACAGGGATTGACCCTGTAGTGTTATAAACACCTCACAGCTAGACCAGTGGGGGTTTGTAGCTGGAGGGGAAGGCACAGCGTGTTTTCCCTTGGCTGGTGTGAGTCAAAATCAGATGTTATTTATTTTTCCTCTGTTCGTAAGAATGCACTCGATCCGTCACCACGGGTCAGATATGAATGCGCTGTTCCATATCCCGCTTAAGACTGGCCTGAAACGGACCAGTAACATTCTTGTTACTCTCCGTTCGCACACGGGGCTATGTTGTCATCAGAGATACATCTGATCTGTCGCCGGACTGTCAATATTCCAGTGGGAGCATCAGAATACTCACAAATGAGCGGAACAACACATCAAATATATCCATGACCACAGCAAGTAGCGTAACAGTTACTATGGTTTACTCTCGTAATTATCTGATTCCAAATGAAATTAGAATTTAAAATTTGGTTTTAACCATACGTGGAGCTTGGAGTGGTTACACTCGACTCTATCTTGTGCCATCATTCCTCAATATATGCTCCCGGGATCAGCACTATTGCTGAATCTCAGTTCGGTGAAGCCTACAGAGGGTAGAAGGCTGACCACCATAATACATGCATTCATTTTTGCATAGGCAGTTATGAGCCCAGGACAGTGCGCATTTATCGGGCTCCTTAAGGCGAATTTGACAAGAACCGGTGTATAACGCCCATGGGTCCTCCTAAGCCAAAACACCAGAACCAACACAACACCAATCCCGTTAGCGGGCAGATCGTGGTCACCAATCTAACTTGAGGACCTCACTAAAGACGTTCGCTGCACTAGACCCCTGATCAGTAGGTCTTAGGCAGAATTGTCCCCCTGAGTATTTAATCAGAATTTCGGCTGAAAAGAATATAAAATGGATTAGATTCATGAAGACCACGCAAGTTAAAGATAAGAATTTATTAACAGGCAGGTAGGTCATTAGCTTAAAATTCGCAGTCAATTATAAAATATGAAATTTCTAGAACATAAATACACAGTAAAAAGTTCTTACCCAGCCTGTTCAGCTACACACGGAACACAGAGTATGCGCAGTGTGGGAAGTCGATTACAATCTTCCCCGACAGGATTGTCTCCCTTCCTTTTAAACCAAATCACGCATTTGATCCAGGCAGCATTGCCATAAATTATTACATTACATTACAGGCATTTAGCAGACACTCTTATCCAGAGTGACGTACAACAAGTGCATCAGTTCAAGGTCAGAGGTGCAGAAAAACACACTAGAGTGAAGTAAAGATCGTAGTGCCAGAAGTGACCACATAGATCAGGACTCCAAACCTGTTGGGTAACCTGTTCAGCAAATAAACAAAACAAGTACAAAACTAGCACTGAAATCACATTTGCCTAATCAGAATCAAACAAAACAATCCTGCTAAATACAAAACTAACGAGATCGCATTAGCCTAACTAGGTACATTGAGCTAAACTAGAGGCTAGGGAGGGGTGGGGAGAGGTGCAGCCTGAAGAGATGAGTCTTTAGTCTGCGCTTGAAGGTAGTCAGATTCTCTGCTGTTCTGACCGCCACGGGAAGGTCATTCCACCAGCAAGGGGCCAGGACAGACAGCAGACGCGAACGGGAAGTACAGACACGAAGAGGGGGAGGTGCCAAGCGTCCAGGGGTGGCAGAACGGAGAGGTCTGGCTGGTGTGTAGGGTCTGATGTTCCTCTGGATGTACCCTGGTGCTGACCCCTTAGCCGCCTGGTATGCAAGCACCAAAGTCTTAAATTTAATGCGAGCCATAACAGGCAGCCAGTGGAAGTCAGTGAGCAGGGGGGTGACATGGGAATGTCTGGGGAGGTTGTAGACCAGACGAGCTGCAGCATTCTGGATGAGCTGGAGGCCCCCACCGTTTGGAGGCTGTTGTAAAAACAATTAGTGGGGGGATGGGAAAAGGAGATGATTACCAGAGAGGACATTCCATTGTGATAGTTTTTCCCCTCTGTTTCTGAAACTATGCTTTATTAAATTTTATTTGGTATGAAACATATTTCATTCAATTTCTTGAATTTCCCTGAATACGTCCATACAAAACATGTTAAGGGGATGTAATATTATGGTGCAGTTGTCATGAAAATACCCTTTTGTTGAACCATTTTACATGCAATCCATGTTATTAATACATAAGGTATAATACAGCAATATAATGAAAACGTGCATGGTTTATAAGGTTTTACGGGGTTTGTCAATATTATAAACAGACGGTTTAGAGTCCAGATCCAGGAAAGAAACAAAAAGTATAATGACAGAGGGGCCCACATAAGGGCACTGTGGTACTGTCAAGAGTAGTTGCCCCACCATTTTGCCAGAGACCTGATGATCTTTTCACCCTTAATGACCACAAAACACAAACACCCACAACCATAGACAAAGAGACTAGTTCCCCTTATCTCAGTTTTGTCCAGATGGCAACATTCCAGAGAGCCAAAGGCCTGCTTATCACAAGGCTCTTGTTTTATCACAAGGCTCTCGGGTCCTTTGAGGTATAGGATGAGTCCCAGCCCCCAGGCTCGTTGAAATGTCAGCCTTTTCTGGGTCCCAGTTTGACTCCCCTCTACAGTGTTCAGCGATTTGGAGTAAGTGGTTCTTTGCCTGAATGTTTCGCCCCAAAATTCAGATTACGCCAGATCAGTTGGATGCCCTTCTCACATACTGCCTGTGGAAATTGTGGAGAGTTATTTATTAGCTGGTTTGTCTGTGTGCATTCATTTTTACATTTTTTCTTGCATTTATGTTTGTTTATTTATTTGTGTCATTTATTATTTTATTTTTCATTTACACATTTTTGGTCCGTAGTCCTCAGTGTCCAGACTGCCAATTTTTTCAACCCTCTTGCCTTTACTACTGGCATTATTGCGTTTTATTAGATGCCATTTTAAAGTGATGTAGAGAAATAGGTAGTGCATACTGAGCTAAAAGTGGAAATGAGTTCACGTGGTCACATCTGTAAGCCCTTGTAGATGTTCAGGTGAGCATGCTAGCCCGTTTGCGAAGGTAAGATCCAGGCTCAGTCTGCTCAAAGCTACACGTTGTCTGCGTGCCCTGATCTATGCAGCTAAAGTTTGTGTGACTGCTGTCTCCCCCCAGCCAGCCCCGAGTGTCGTTAAGAAGTTTGGACCCCCTAACCTGAAGATGCAGTTTGTGTGCGGACAGTGCTGGCGCAACGGGCAGGTCAGCGAACCGGACAAGAACAGGAAGTACTGCAACGCCAAAGCCCGACACCCGTGAGTGTCCGAGCCGTGTGGCATCTGAGCGCGCTCAGAAGGCCTGTCGCCTTCTCACTGTCACTGGGGTGCAAATAGAAGCTGCTAATGTTGGGTCTGCCTTCAGAGCTCCTCCCCTAATCTCAGAACTCCTCCCCTAGTGTCTGCTTTCAGAGCTCCTCCCCTAATCTCAGAACTCCTCCCCTAGTGTCTGCTTTCAGAGCTCCTCCCCTAATCTCAGAACTCCTCCCCTAGTGTCTGCTTTTTGAGCGCCTCTCTCCTATGCACAGATGGGCTAAAGATAGGAGAGTTTTGTTGGTCAGCTCCCTGGAGCGCAAGAAGTGGACTACAATCCGCCCACTTCCCACGAAGAAACCCATACCTTCTCAGTTTGAGGTGAGTTTGAAACCCATACACATTCTGTTTGAGGTGCATTTTCCCATACACACTCAGTTTGGGATGTGTGCTGTATGCTATCTGCTTTATA
This sequence comes from Anguilla rostrata, assembly GCF_018555375.3. Classification (NCBI taxonomy): domain Eukaryota; kingdom Metazoa; phylum Chordata; class Actinopteri; order Anguilliformes; family Anguillidae; genus Anguilla; species Anguilla rostrata. The sequence continues at coordinate 2,961,451 of NC_057949.1, forward strand.
CTATCTGATGTGTGCTGAATGCTATCTGATGTATGCTGTCTGATGTGTGCTGTGTGCTATCTGATGTATGCTGTATGCTCTATGCTATCTGATGTGTGCTGAATGCTGTCTGATGTATGCTGTCTGATGTGTGCTGTATGCTGGCTGCTCTATGCTATCTGATGTGTGCTGAATGCTGTCTGATGTATGCTGTCTGATGTGTGCTGTATGCTGGCTGCTCTATGCTGTCTGATGTGTGCTGTATGCTGGCTGCTCTATGCTGTCTGATGTGTGCTATCTGCTGTATGCTATCTGATGTGTGCTGTATGCTGGCTGCTCTATGCTGTCTGATGTGTAGTGTGTGCGGGCTGCTATATGCTGGCTGCTCTATGCTGTCTGATGTATGCTGGCTGCTCTATGCTGTCTGATGTGTAGTGTGTGCGGGCTGCTCTATGCTGTCT
>NC_057949.1:2961990-3006990 GCF_018555375.3 Anguilla rostrata
CTTTCCAGATCCATTTAACCCGTGTGGTTCCTCTTCTGCGTCTTTGCTCCAAACATCAGGAATTTTGGACCAGTGTTTCGTGATTGGATACATTCTAAAGCAAGGTAGGCACCACACGATCCCACTGTAGGCATTGGCCTTGCGTTTGTAATTCTGGAAATGTGGAAAGTTGTTTTGGTGGATATGTGTGTTTTGTTTTACCTCTTCTGCGTGGCAGGTGTTGTTAGATGTAAGGAGGTGTGCTTTGCACTTGTCACATTAATATCCATAATGATGCAATTAAATACAATTTTGCAGTGTCAGCGTTGCTTCAGTTTGAATTGATTTTCTCCCCAGACACAGGTGTTGCCTCATTGTATGTTAGTGATGGTGTAATGTTCCCTAGCCACCAGCAGAGGTCAGTGTTGATGAGGTGTTCATCAAAGCAGTGCTATGATGCTGACTGATGGAACTGATGCTTTCCCAAAGGTCCAGGCTTCACAGAGAATTACAGATGAACCTGAGCTGATCTGTGTTGAGAAAAGGAAGGAGGTGGACAGGGGAAGGAGAGAGGGAGAGAACATTGAGTGCTTACAGTTCAAAGTTGACACTGAAGATTTCTACAATGTCTGGGTGTCTGTCTGGCTATCACAAACTTTTCTAAAGCAGATCTAATTAAGCAAAGGCGTTTCTTAGCCTGTTTTCAAAGAAAAATGTTAGGAGAGAAACCATGGCCTGTTTTCTTAATTAGCTCTTGCAGTTTTTTTCACTCTGACATTTAAATAAAAAAAGAACCCAAATGCCAATCCTAAATGATCTCATCCTGGATATTTAAACAGAGTAAGAGTGACCAAAAGGTCGTTTTGCCTTCATGTCTGAGCTTACTTTCTTTTCTTCCTTCCTGCAGTCTCACACCCTCTCTTTCTTTCATGATTGTTGCCTTTTCCTCACTCTATAAATTTGACTCCTACAGCTACCCATTTATGCAGCTGGATTACTGAAGCAGTTTGGCTTAAGATCTTAGCTCAAAGGTACAATGGCACCTTGGAACTGAAACCTTTAATCTCAGAGCTGCATGTCCCATTCCATAACTGTTATGCTTCACTGCTGCTGATGTCTCTGCCTCTCCCCCTCCATCTCTGTTTTAACCTCTACCCCGTCTCTCACTCCATCTCTGTTTTAACCACTACCTCAGTCTCTCTCTCCATCTGTTTTAGCCTCTACCTCTGTCTCTCCCTCCATCTCTATTTTAACCACTACCTCAGTCTCTCTCTAACTCTGTTTTAGTCTCTACCTCAGTCTCTCTCTAACTCTGTTTTAGCCTGTACCCCTGTCTCTCTCTAACTCTGTTTTAGTCTCTACCCCTGTCTCTATCTTTAGGCAGGCAGGGAGCCAGGCTCCAGTGGTCATTGTGACCACAGCTGAGTGGAACGGGCCAGCGTGTGTGTGGGTTGGGAAATGGCTGCCAGGGTGTGGCTCAGCGGCAGGGCTGTGAGAGGCGGCACAGAGGAACGAGAGGGTCACAGATACTCTCAAAGCGCGCCACGAGCAGGACACTGCACCCCTGAATCAGCCAGAACCCCACGGCCAGATCATAATCATGAGCGCGGTTACCCTCGTACGCATCGTCAGTATGGCGGAAGAATGTTGCCTCTCCAAAAAAACGGAATTTTCAGGAATAGCAGAAAGATACTCCCTTTGCATTTAGCAGCAAAGAATACTAGTTAAGTCACATGGTGCTGTTAACCTACTTAATTAGTTTGAAAGTAAAGTCCAACGCGCTTCAGCCAAGTTTCCAGTGAAAAGGTCGTTTTTAGGTGCTCGACAGGCTCTGAGGAAGACGCCCGTCGAAACGTCAGTCACCCCCCTGCAATAAACGTGCACACCTTACAAGCGCTCCAGTATCTTACTTCGGGTAGTTTAAGTGCCCAGGTAAAAAGCCTTGCTTACGTATCTACTTAATTAGTTGTCAAGTTATGAAACACTGGCTATGAACCACCGCATCATGGTTCCACCACAGCTCTATGAAGCACCACAGGTCTTTATAAAATGAAGACAGGCTGTGCGTGAGCCTTCCTGGATGGGAGCTGTGCACTCCTGACCAGGCACACGTTTTACTCCGTGTCATGACCAACAGCTTTCGTTGCCTTTCTCCCACGCGCGCTGTACTGAAAGCAGACAGACTTGTGCCAGTTTGCCTTGCCCGCACTGGAACGGGTTGCGCACAGATGGTCAGCGGGAAACAGTTAGGGGGGAGCAGAGGACAGTGGAGTCCAACCCAGAGCTCTTAAAAAGCATTTATCGGACTAATAAATCAAGTTTTGCGTGAACCATAAAAACGCAAACAAACACAGTGTGACATATTTTGATGAAGTTGCATAATGCACCCAGACACTGATTTCATTTTATTGGTCAAACTCAAATGATGTCAGAAGCCCAGTGCTTCTCAGCCCACAGTGTCAGGAAAGCTGAGTTACAGTTTGCGGGGGTTGGTTCCCTGAAATCGGACTGATTCCTGCAAAAGTTTGCTATCATTACGCTACGGGTCATAGATCGAGTTAACTTGAATTTCTCCCTTCAGTTGGAGCTCATGGTTCACCGAAGGGAGTGACCACAGATTCTGAGCAGCGTACTTCCCTGGAAGTTAGGCAGGCTTATTTTACCTCAGAGTGTCAATCTGGCTGGACTCATAGTGCTGTCTGGTTATGGGCAGCCCGGTCAGGTTTGCTCTGCCATAAGGTTATGAGCCTAACAAGCGAAGCTACCACCACAGTGTCAAGACTGCCAACATCTCCTGATTGTTTGGTTTATCCAGTTGTGATGCCCCCTGCTTATCCAACCCGCTCTGTACACAGGGATAGACAGCGTTTGAAAAATGCATTTGCATGTATGTATTTTATAGACCTGTACCTCAAGACCTACACTTCCACCATTTTGTACCATTGTAGTTTATAGATACAATCAATTGTCAGGTATTTTGTAAGAAAACATGTTTAACACACATACATGCGTGCAGGCACACACACAGCTTGATCCCAGAGGACAAGACACATACATATGCAAGCAAACACACATAGTTCACTTGCACAAACACAGACACCAACACGTGCACTCATACGTACACCCACACACAAATACAGTTTGACACATGCATAAACACACACACACAACAGAAATGTTCAGAGAAAGGTCAAATTGGTTCAGTGTGTGTGTGTGTGTGTGTGTGTGCGTGCACGCATGTGGCTGTGTGTGTGTCTGTATGTGTGTGCGTGTTGTGTGTAGTCGCAGATGTGGGAGAGCTCATCCAGAGATCAAGCCCTCAGGGTGATTTTAAAGGTCAAACTCGCTGCAGTGAACTGTCTCTGTCTTTATTTGTGTGCAGCCCCAGTACAGAATGGGAGACAGTGAGCAATCGCTTGTGTGTTCACACATCCGCTCATGTCAAATAAGGGCCATCACAAGGAGAGGGAAAGGACGTATCAGCGGAGGCCTTTACAAGAGCAGCGTTCGTGTGAACCTGAACGCAGCCACGCTCGCATACCTCCATCTTCTTGCAGTTTGTTACAACATTGAAATGATTTTGAATTGGCAGTGTGCTCCAATTCAATTCGGGATCTGTTTGGGAAATGACAGGAAATGCATTCTCTCTGATGACCCTTACAGACGGAAGGGTCTGCAGACTTTCCTTTCACTCGGCTCCTGTTTTTCATCACTTACGCGTTTCCACTACTGTCAGAGAAGACGGGAGCGTCGTCTGCGTGAAACTGACTCCATTTTGAGCGCGCCAAAGGGAGAATGTTTGAAATAAAGTCATAACTCTGTGTGCTCGTTCGTTTCTGAGAGAGATAGAGGGAGTGGGACTAAGCGAAAGACAATAATTCTGTGCGTGTGTATATATGTGCATATATGTGTGTATCACAGAGATAAATTAGCTATGTGCGTATAATATGCATGCAGTGAGAGAGACATGGTGTGGGTGTACATGTGTGCGTGTTTGTGAGAAAGATAAATTAATAACTCCGTGTATATTTGCATACAGTGAAAAAGAGGAATAAATAATAATTCTGTGTGTCTGTTGGATGTGTGTGGGGGGGTGGGGGGGGATGGGTGTGAGCACACATCTGCTGGAGAGTACACCTGGGTTTGGGAGTCTTGCCATTCACCCTAAAAAAAGCAGCCGCAGGAGATCCCGCACGCTCGTTCCAATGTATGTGTCGATGCAGCGGAAGGGCTAAATGGGTGTGACCTGTCATTTGCCATCACTGTGGGGATCGGCCCTGCCGGTGCCTGCAAGTCACATACTTTTGCATTGGCTGCACACGCGGTCCCTCCCGCACGCAAATACCAGCTTTGTGCCCTGAATCTTAAATACAGCACTTAAATTACAGTCCACCCAGCTGAACCTTCCGCATCGCGCTTCCCAAGCTGGACAGTCTGCATCCGTGCCGACTGCTTGCCACTGCATGAAAAACCGAGTTTCTGAAAAATATCCAAGCTGTTACACTTCAGGGAAATTTGGGGTGCGGCAGTTGTGAGTGGTAGTTTCCCCCTATGTCAACACGTGTATTTCCAGAAACTTCTGTGATCGGGGATTTCTGGACTTGGATATTCCCAATTAATCCACGGAGTCTGCCCACACTGAAATTTCACAACGTGCCCTGGGATGTCGAGGGCCTGGACAAGAACGCCTCCGTGCACAAAATCATGCCCGTTTGTGACACAGAGCTGTGGTTTCCAACACTGATGCTGCAGGAAAGGTGTCTGCTCTTGGATTTGTGTTTCACCCGTGAAATACCGAACTGAATCACAGGGAGGCACAACGTGGATTTAATGCAGACCTGTAATGAGAGAACCCATACATACATAATTGTTAGGTTACACATACCTCTCTAAGGAGATATGATGAGAGAGGTGTAGTGAGAGAGAGAGAGAGAGAGAGAGAGAGAGAGAGGCACAAGCGATGCCAGAGGAAGAACTCGAAAATGAAAATGAAAGAGAAGGAGATGGAAAGAACAGTTCTAGCCTCTTTGACATCGATGCCTCATCGGTTGTTCTGTTCCTCATGTTACATTACTATGGCAACAACAGAACAGCACTGAGGGGGGAAAGAGTGTGTGCGTGAGAGAGAGAGAGAGATGGATAGAGGGAGAATGGGACCATAAATACGGGAGGAGCTCTCTGTTTAAAGTGTGAAGTGAGAGAAGAGGAGGAGAGAGAGAGAGACAGAGAGAGAGAGCGTGCACGGGACCGTGTTTAAAGTGTGAAGTGGGAGAAGAGGAGGAGAGAGAGAGACAGGCAGAGAGTCAGAGAGTGTGCACAGGACCGTGTTTAAAGTGCGAAGAGAGGGAAGAGGAGGAGGAGAGAGAGACAGACAGAGAGAGAGTGTGCACAGGACCGTGTTTAAAGTGTGAAGTGAGAGAAGAGGAGGAGGAGGAGAGAGAGAGACAGAGAGAGAGTGTGCACGGGACCGTGTTTAAAGTGTGAAGTGAGTGAAGAGGAGGAGGAGAGAGAGACAGACAGAGAGAGAGAGCGTGCACGGGACCGTGTTTAAAGTGTGAAGTGAGTGAAGAGGAGGAGGAGAGAGAGAGACAGAGAGAGAGAGAGAGCGTGCACAGGACCGTGTTTAAAGTGCCAAGAGAGGGAAGAGGATGAGAGAGGGAAGTGCCGCTGCCTGGCTGCCGAACATGTGTCTGCCAGCTCTGCTTATCGTCTGCCTCTCCCAGGCGGAGTTGGGGAGAGTTTGGGCACGGGAGCAAACGGGTAAGGACTCTCCTTCTCTCTCTCTACCTCCCCTCCTCTCCTTTCCATCTCCTGTCTCCCTCTATCTTCCTCTCTTCCCGCTCTCTCTGCCCCTCCGGTCTGCTCCATCTCCCCGCGCTCCTCTCCTGCAGGATCAGCGGATCCGGGGGGCTCCGTCGCACCCTTCAGCCTGTCACTCGTCTCCGTCACGTGACTCGGCCCAAGTCCCGCCCCCCCCTCCTGTGTTAAGAGATGCTACCGCGTGATTAGCCAATCAGAAAACCTGGGTGGTGCGGGTTAATCTTCTGTCACCTTGTGTTAACTTGAGTCACCTGTCTGGTCGCTGTCGGGTCAGCGTCGGAGCAATGTCAAGCCAGCAGCTTTTGTGCTTTCGCGTTTTCTGGGTCTGCATATCCGGAAGTTTCCGTCAGAGAAGAAGTTGACCAGGTTGCCGCGAGGTCGTGCTATCCTATGCAGTACTGTCAGGTTTATATTGGTCGGGGATTGAACTCATTGCGGTCAGTGCTGTAGCGTATAGTGGAATTCCCGTCTTCGCTGCTCTCAAAGTCTTAATAAGCTGGCACAGCACACATCTGCCGTAGATTACTTGTGCTCATGGTTTGTTTTTAGTTTTTCGACCGGCTCAGTTTCTTGCTGTTTTAGAAGGTTTTTGGAATCGGAGGAGATTTTGGGGAGGATCTGGTTCTGCGGTGCTGTTGGGTGTTTAATCCTCCAAGGGGATGACCTAATCAGCATCGCCGTAGGAACACCGTTCCTCTGCCGGCAGGCGTGTGTGAGTCAGAGCTACGGCCCCACTGAGGGGAGCGTGTTTTTTTTGGCGCTGGTGCTTGTTTTGCTGCTGGCCTCCTGGACCCCCCTGCGGGGACCTCAGGACCACTGCTCTGTGTCCAGTGCGTGTGATCTGCATGGGGAGCGCCCGTATCGACAGAGCCATTCGTCTTTCCACCTGTGGGTGGCATAGAATTAACATTGCCGGAGATGGGCTGCATGCTGACTGCAGGGTGATAAGTGTGTGTGTGTGTGTGTTTTTGGTGTGTGTGTATGTGTTTGTGTGTGTATGTGCATGCATGTGTGTTCATACGCGTGCGTGTCTGTGTGTGTGTGCTTGCATGTGGGTCCCCATCTTCGTAAAACTTAACTGAAGAACTGATAGGCTGCAACATCACTACCACACACAGGAGGGCACATGACTCTACAAGTTCTGGATCATTTGAAACATGATATCATCCAATTGGCTATTATCCTTTGTAGGAATGATAGCTCCGACCACTATAAAGGGAAGCCCCATGGTTATCAACTTGAACAGCAGCTGGTGTTCTCCAATGAGTGGAAGCCTTGGTTGAAAACAATGTTTGCAGGGGGCACCCAGATTTGAACTGAGGACCTCTTGATCTGCAGTCAAATGCTCTACCACTGAGCTATACCCCCTTGCCTTGCTCGCCCACTAACTTTTGGGAATCAGAAGTCAATACCGGAAATGGACTTTTGTGATCAACATTAACTTTGTGAGTGTGACTTGATTGTAATGTGAATCTAAATTTATGGAGGGTGGGGGGCGATTTTCACCTAGATTGTATGTTTCCACGCGTCAAAAAAGTTAATGTTTGTGCGAGATTATACAGTGTCCTCTTGTGGCGAAATTTTATACGGTCTATGGGCGAAATTGACCCTTTTCAAGCCCTCCCAAGTTCCGGTCCTATATTTGCCGCCAATTACGGAGGCTGCAGTTCGACCAACAATGTACTTGTAGGTCAACCGTTTTAGACCAGCGTTAGATCAGTTCACACTACATGCGCCTAACTAACGAAATGCTTCCAGGTAATGCTCTTTGTGCGCCCACCTCCTTGGGTCATAACGGTGTATACTGGTCCACTTCTCTCCCGATGTCACGTTAAGTAGGCTAGCTAGGCTAGCTGTACTGTATCGTGCTCTGCAGTCAAGGTTGCCAGGTGCCTCTTTCATTCTTCTGTCATTGAGTTAAAATGTATGGGTATGTAACAGGGGAAGTTTTATTAGTGTTAACGTTAGCTAACGATGGTTATTGTCAGCATCCTTCCCGCCGAGTTACTGTCAATGATGAATTTTGGTTGCACGAAACATTTATTATCCAAGATATCAGCGACTCCAGGATGCAGCCCCCAATCATTCTACATTTTGGAAATCAGAAATCAATACCAAAAATGGACTTTCATGGTCATCTTTAACTGTGAGTATACATTGATTGCAAAGTTGATGTGAATGTAAATACCTTCAATATGATATCTAGCAATGTTTTTGAAAGAAATGAACAAAAATCCAATTTTTCCAGATCCGTTACCTCAAACAACTGATTGTTAACTGAAACAATTTCCACTTGTGGAAAATATGTCGTTCAATACTAAGTAAAATGGTCATGAATTTCTTACGAAGTTGAAGGAATTTGATGGTAGCATAAATGTTTTCAACAACCTTATCTGAAGAATTGATGGGTTACAATTCACACAAAATATATATTTTTTCAACACAAGAAATTGCGCTGACATAATGGAGAATGGAGTAGCAGAACATAGAGGCACATCTTTGTTGAAAAGTTCTGGATTAAATGAACCGGTGTTGTGATATCATCTGTGCAGTGTTGGTAAGCTGATTGTTTTCTGTTTTAAACAATTTTCACTGAAAAATATCCAGATTTTAAAGAAGAGGTCGATTTTCACCTGTATTTTATGTTTCTGCATGTCAAAAAAGTTGTTCTTCTTTCTGTGAGATTATGTAAACAGCCTCTTGTGGCAAAACTGACCCTTTGCCAAGCATGTCCCAAGTCCCGCTCTTCTTAATTGCTGTTGCTAATTTTGCCCTAAACGCCAGAAATTGAAATCGCTAGAAGAAAATCAAGAGTCTTGGGGCCCACCTACGTCTGCTGATGTGTTCAACAAGGAGAACAATCTGCAGAACATCTCCTCTGGGACAGGTACGGTTGAATTGGTTGAAGAGTCTATTTGATTGCTAATTATGTTGATTTAATTAAGGTGGAGGGGAAAACCGTGAGATCAGTTTTTTTACTGTGGAAACCCGAAGATTGTTTTGAAAAGACAGGAATAAACATAACATAAAAATTGGCATCATGCCCAATGCAGTAATTTGTGAAGAAAATTAAAGAACCAAACAGCCCATGAGGTTATCATGTTGGCTGTGTTCCTTTGGCACAGCAACTAGACCTACGATGTTGGATAAACCCCTTGAATGTGTGATTGCATCAGGATCTCTCCAATGCTTGAAGACATTGTGACTAAGGGGGCACCTGGATTTGAACCAGGGACCTCTTGATCTGCAGTCAAATGCTCTACCACTGAGCTATACCCCCTTCCCTCTCAAACAAACTGGCACACACAGGAGGGCCGTAGAAATACATGTCAGACCCCTGAACTACATAACATGATGATCGCTGTTACTGGAGTTAAAAAATGTCACTTAATGAAAAACAATTTCCATCACACGCAATGGAATAACTTGTGACGCAGAACATATAAATGTAACTTCTATATGAGGGTTCTGGATATTTTCATGCAGTCTGTGGACCTCTGGAGCTGTGACAGCTACTGCACAACATTAGGTATCACCAATGACTGTCAAGGTATATCAGGACAGCATCTGGTTTTCTCCAATGTTTCGTTAAACGGTTTGTTATATAACAACACTTCACTGATCTGCAGTCAATCACTGAGCCATATGCCCAACCACTGCTGTCTGTGGAAATACAGGAAATTGGAAATCAATACTGTAATTCAACTTCATAATCATAAACAACAGCTTTGAAAGCGAGGTTCACAACTGATCATGAAGTTGATTTAATGTCAATCCCCTTTGCATTATACCTAGCAGTGTTCTGGAAGGAAATGAACAAGCTTCCAATGTTTTAAAATCAGTTAACACAGTGTACTAGTTATTATCTGAAACTGTTGAATGAAACAAAAACATTTGTGGAAAATGTCAAAACCAGTGAAAATGTCAACATGCTAAACCTGCAAAAATGTTTGAGGAAACAGATGGAAGAGCATCTGTCCTCAGCAGCCTTGTTAATATCTGCACCCCCTTTCCACAGCCTTCATGTTAATACTGGAAACTGGAAATCAGTAACAAATCAAATATTTGCAATGTGAGGATACATCAATTGTACACTTGTTAAAATCATAAATTGATAAATGGACTTTGATAATCAATTTACTGTGGTAACAGGTAATGTTTAATTAATTAAATAATTAGTTGATGGGTCTATTTTGTTTACAAAGCATGCTGATTTAATTAAGATGGTTGTGGCAATGAGGAGATCAAGTTTCACTGCTGTAGGCCTACTATGAAAATGGACTGGCAAGCAGTAACTCCGTCACTAAGATAATTGACTGTAATATGTAAATTAAAGTCCTAACACCTGGGTTTTCAACACAGGGTCCATGGACCCCTGAGGGTCCTAGAAGGTACTGTTGGGGATCCCTGGCCAGATTTGAAATGCAGTGACTATATATAATCCCAGATGTGTGGAAAATATTTAAAAATATAAAACCTTTTTATACATCTATATCCCTTTAAACTTATGATGGGGGGTTCCCTGGATTCCTTTAAACCTAAGTGGGGTTCCATGGACTATAAAATGCTGAAGTCTTAGCATTTGGAATTTTAAAGTTAAATTAAATCGATGAACCAGTCAGCTGATCGATTTTTTTTGTGTGTGTTTTGACAACGGCGACATTTCTGCTTTTTACAAGCTAATATTGTTATTGAACGTTTCTAGGGAACACAATGCGAGAATAGTCTACGTCATAGTAAATAACGTGTTCTTTTAAGGTTTCGTACTGTGATGTCACAACGATATCACAAACCTGCATGGTATATTCACACACATAATGCTGTTTATTCAGTTCTGATCACAACACAACTTGTTGAAGAGCTGCGATAATTTACGAAAATGAAGTATTCGTTGTTATGCTGTTGTCCGGTAAGTGTATAATGTATTATTTTTAAATATCCGTGTTAATCATCTTTATTTCCAATAGTATACTGGCTTATCAGGTGTCCTGAACCCTTCTTTTACATAGAATCTGGGCCTGCCACCTTTGGGCAGATATTGCCGTTTACATTACAATTAATTTGAATTAGAGAAAAAATAAATATATATATTTTAAATGGCAACACCAGAGATTGTGGACCGGAGGTAGCTGTAACCAGCTAGCTGGCGTAAATGACCGCTTGTTATATTTCCCAGTAAGCGCTGAGTTTTTATTTAAAATCATCCAGGCAAAACCACAACATGCGTCAAAAGTCACGGACTTGACATCACTGGTTTTGACTAGTCACGCTTCATAACTCAATAAATACTTTTTAAAACTTGTAAATACAACATCTTGTCATTCATAATGTTTTGAAACAATTACAGGACTGTTCTAAGGTAGTTGAATTAATGAACGTGGGCTATAGTCCTTTCATCAATATGAACCACGCAACAATTTTTATTTGTTGGGGGGGGTATGAAAATGTTTCACTCCTAATATGTTGCTACAATATAGTTGGTTATAGGGCCTAAGGAACTGGGATATGTTGTTATGTCATTACATTATTTAAGAAAATTAAATAATGAATCCAGAAGTCATTTCAGATTTATCTCCCTAGCTTGTCTTGCTTTTTTAAATGGTTTGGTCACACGGTAATGACAGTTTCTTTCTCCTCCCTCTGAAACTAGGTTAGAATACAAGCTTACACTATATGCTGGATTAGCTGTCCCTAACTAATTTTAAAATTCAACTGGTTTTAGGTAAATGTGGTCTCATGGGGGCATGCTTGTTATCCCAGCTAGCTAGGGCATGCTAGCCAATTATTGAATTATATTAAAGACAGCGACTGAACTATAAAAGCAATCATTTCACAAAGATAAGGAACAAAATGTGTGAATGTATGACTTAAGTACAGAACGTCTATTAACGTTATAGGTTACAGTAACCAGAACTGTAATTGAATATGGCCATTCATTGTGAAATTGGACCTTGAAAAGGGGCAGGGGATGTATTGTTAATTAAAAATCAAAAGAATAGCTTTGCTGTTCAACTGTTTTAGGGTGTTTGATTTTGTAGCGCATTGATTTTAGAACTTTTCAAAAGCCAAGGTGTCCCGTTATTGAAAATGAATACACACGGCTTGGACCATTCACAATCGAGCATTCAGCAAAGGAGTTGAATATTATTTTTTATTGCCCATGGTGTTCCCCTCATGTGTCAGTGGTTTCTCTCATAAATTGCTTTATATAAAATTGAATTGAGGTAAACATGGTTGAATATTATTTTTTATTGCCCATGGTGTTCCCCTCATGTGTCAGTGGTTTCTCTCATAAATTGCTTTATATAAAATTGAATTGAGGTAAACATTAAATTAAAATGCATTTATCAGAAAGTATTATTCACAAATGTCAGCCAGTGACCTTACAGCTCCTTTTGTAAACACCTTTGTCATCTTCTTGTAATTGAAAGACTTTGCAACCTGTGTGTTTTCTTGGAGTCTTGTTTTATCATTGAATTACTTAGGATATGATTTAACATAATAAAGAGTCACCTACAAATACTAATCACCTGGTTATGCATTTTTAGATATGATTCTACAGATATGCTAGTCAACAGAAGTTTGAGCTGCCAGTTTAACAACATTCAGTTGGCAATAGCAGTGCACCATGTTGTGGTGAGTTTCAGGGAAAGATAATAGGTCTGACAATTTTTCAAACACATATGTGCTCAGGTATTGGATGATGAGGAGAAAAAGACCAAAAAGAAAATATCACGGAAAAAGGGGAAGAAAGGACGAAAGGCCCAGTCAGGATCCCAGGAGCCAGTCCATTCCATCGACTGCCCAGAGGAGCCAGTCCATTTCACCGACTGCCTGAAGGAGCCAGTCCATTTCATCGACTGCCTGAAGGAGCCAGTCCATTTCATCGACTGCCCACAGGAGCCAGTCCATTTCACCGACTGCCCACAGGAGCCAGTCCATTTCATCGACTGCCCACAGGAGCCAGTCCATTTCACCGACTGCCCACAGGAACCAGTCCATTTCACCGACTGCCTGAAGGAGCCAGTCCATTCCATCGACTGCCCACAGGAGCCAGTCCATTTCATCGACTGCCTGAAGGAGCCAGTCAATTCCATCGACTGCGCAGAGGAGCCAGTCAATTCCATCGGCTGCCCAGAGGAGCCAGTCCATCTCGACTGCGAGGAGCCAGTCATTCCATGCCACGAGGAGCCAGTCAATTTCCATCGACTGCCCAGAGGAGCCAGTCGTCACTTCATTGCGAGGAGCAGTCAATTCCATCGACGTGGAGGAGCCAGTCAATTCTCATCGAGCATCGCCTGCAGAGGAGCCAGTCATCACTCTCGACTGCGCAGAGGAGCCAGTCAATTCCATCGGCTGCCCAGAGGAGCCAGTCGTCACTCTCGACTGTGCAGAGGAGCCAGTCAATTCCATCGACTGTGTGGAGGAGCCAGTCAATTCCATCGACTGCCCAGAGGAGCCAGTCGTCACTCTCGACTGTGCAGAGGAGCTAGTTCATTTCATCGGCTGCCCAGAGGAGCCAGTCGTCACTCTCGACTGCGCAGAGGAGCCAGTCAATTCCATCGACTGTGTGGAGGAGCCAGTCTTGGCAGAGGAGCCAGTCAATTCCTCGACTGTGGAGGAGCCAGTCAATTCCATCGACTGCCCAGGACCTCGTACTCTCGACTGGCAGAGGAGCCAGTCAATTCATCGGCTGCCCAGAGGAGCCAGTCGTCACTCTCGACTGCGCAGAGGAGCCAGTCAATTCCATCGACTGTGTGGAGGAGCCAGTCAATTCCATCGACTGCGCAGAGGAGCCAGTCAATTCCATCGACTGCGCAGGGAAGCCAGTCCTTTGCATTGATGGCACAGAAGAGCCAGTCCATTCTATCGACTGCTCAAAGGATTCAGTTGTTTCCATCAACTGTGCAGATGAACCAGCTCTGGCCTTGAGTGCTGCAGAGGCAGCTCATTCCATTGACTGCGTAGTGCCACCGTCCCTGACTGTTCATCCTACCAAACAGGAAGAAAAAGCAAAGACCAAGAAAAAGAAATGGTCTTTGAAGAAAAGAAAGAAAGGGATGAAGGCAAAGCCAGTGTCCCTGTCTGCCAACTGCTTAGAAGAGCCAGGACTGACCCTCACCTGTGCAGAGCAGGCATTACACCTTATCACTGACTGTCCAGAGGAGGCTTCGGCCCTGAACATAAACTGCTTTGGAGAGAAGCCTGTGGCTGTGGCCGCTGGCTGTATAGAGAAGCCTACCCTGTCCATTGGCTGTGTGGAGAAGCCTGCCCTGTCCATTGGCTGTGTGGAGAAGCCTGTCCTGTCCATTGCCTGTTTAGAGAAGCCTGCTGTGTCCATTTGCTGCAGAGGGAAGCCTGTGGTGTCCATTGACTCTGGAGACTATACACTTCACAACACAGAAAAGCAAAGGTAGTGTCTTCACTTCATTTTGCACTCATGTTTGATACTTGGACACTCAGTTGATAAGAACAAATTGAGCATGTTTATGCATTTCCTCATTTCTTTTCCATAGGCTGAAGTTCCAAAGCTTTAAGAAATTCCAGGCAGAAAACATCAGCCAGGCTGACACCCAGAAGAGCAGAATTGATCACACTGTCCTCGGGTAAGGAAGAGTTCTTGCAAACTTAACATTAATAAGGTTCTTCCTTGAGATACAGTTCTTAAGACACATTTCCTAAAGTTGCTGCTGGATTTTTGTGCCTTTCAATTCTGTATCGTTTCATTGTGAATTTTTTGATCTCCCCCTCCTTGTCTCTGAGACCCTTAATTTCAGCATCTGCTTGGAAAACATGTATTGAAAACATGAAATAAGCCTGTGTTTGTTGGAATGAATGATCTATTTTTACCTGATTTATGTACAAAGTAACGATGTCTTCGTGTCCCTTCATAGGTTCCCTAACATTGGAAACACCTGCTATATGAACGCGACTCTCCAGAGTCTCTTCAGTCTCCTAACTTTCACCCAGGACATCAAGAGAGAGGAGAGCTGCTGGAGACCAAATCTGACCACGCATTTACTGAAGTATGTAGAAATCTATCGTTACTGAAGGGCTCCACTGTGTATGCTCACTTCTGTACCAGTAATTGCCCAAATATCATGTCTCTCTGATTGTCTGTTGCCTCTGTTGCCCCCTGCAGGTGTCTAGCAGATCTGCACTCAGCGCGAGCCAGCCGCAGCAGTGAGCTGAAGATCTGCCTGCTGAAGACCCTGAAACGGTCCATCGCGTCGAACTTCAGCGACTTTTGGGGAGATGAGCAGCAGGTGAGAGAGAGAGGGCTCCTCCTCCTTAAGGATGCGGTGTGTTATGTAGAGTAAGGTTGGGCTCGTAAACCCAAATCTCCATGGGCAAGGGCCTGTGAACAGTGTTTATGAAGTCACTGTTGATGCCAGACACCTGCTCCTTCCCTCATGGCCTTCTGCAGGATGCCCATGAGTTCTTCAGCATTCTGCTGTCCCAGCTGAAAGAGGAGGGGGTTTCCCTGAGGACAAGGATGGGGCTGCATTCCTTCACGTGCGCCATCGAGGCTAATTTTGAATTCGAACTTCTGTCCACCCGAAAGTGCCTCAGGTGAGCTGATTCGCTTGCAGTCCCGTTAAACTCTGCCCATCTCCATTTTCTTTTGTCGTAGTTTCAATTAGCAGATTTGCGCCAATCATAAGTGAGGGGCGGGCCTAAAGAAAGTTGTGTAAACCTAAAGAAAGTGGCTTTTGAGTCAGGCCTGGTGGGTCAGTTCCATGTCAATGTTGTCAGCTCAGGAAATGATAGAATCCTCCAATTAAACAATAACAGGGTTTCTTTAATTTCACAAGTTCAGTTTCATTCAGTTTACTAAATGTAATTGACTACATCCCCAGCGCTGCCTGTGAATTTCTGTGTCATGTTAATTTCTGTGTCTCTGTGGTTCCCTCTCCAAAGTTGTGGGACAAAGGTGTGTAACACGGAGTCCTACAACTGTCTGTCTGTGGACTTAGTCCCAGGGGGTTCTGTACAGGACTGTTTGGCACTCTACTTCAAGGTAGGTGTCCACCTGGAGCGCCATCACTGAGAATGATTGAACATAAAAAGACTTAATCTGTCTGTGCACTCTGTGTTAAGTGTGTTACTGTGCTTTGTGGTCTTTGAGCTTTGTGTTGACTGTGTTACTGTGCTCTGTTGCCTCAGGGCTATGAGGTAGAGTGTCAGTGCCAGTGGTGCTGTGGGGAGTTGGCGTCTGTGGAGCAGACGCTACAGTCGGTGCCTCGGTAAGTGCAGCCTCCTCCCCTCTCTTTCAGTCTTTCAGTCTTACAGCGAATCAGGCCTGGCTAAATGTGTACCTGCTGGGCTAATGAAGGATTCCCCTGTGCAGAGTGCTGGTTGTGCAGCTGAAGCGGTTCAGCTTTAACTCCAGAGGGCACCTGGTGAAGCTGCACGATCGGCTCCACATCTCACCCCAGCTCAGCCTGCAGGCCCACAGCAGGGCCAATGTTCGCCTCCCAGGGATGCCCAAGACCCACCAGACCCACGGAGACTGCCTGGATACCTCCCCCTCACCAGGGGGTGCTGTCTGCTTTACAGGTAGTTTGTGTGTGAAAGCCATTCCTTCCCATTTTACCATCCGTAAAGTGGAAAACAAGTTAGGGCCGGAGTGTCTGACTGCTGCTGAAGCACTGTCTGCTGGGTTTTAGTGTGTTTCAGCACTGAAGTCCTTAATTAAAGTCATTGTTTTGCTACAAAGACCACACCTTTATTCTAAGGCCTGTACTGGCTGCTGGTTGAGGTCAAACCACAGAAACCTGCAGACACTGTGACTCTGCAGAACCTGTAACTCAGTGTTAAGCAACCCAGAGCTGAGTATCTGGTGAGTGTGTAGAATCTGTGGTAGCAATGACGAGGCAGGAGGCCTGACGGTGTTTCTGTTTTGTCTGGTTTCCACTGAAGCTGACAAGAAGAGTTCTGTGGAGGGCAGTCCACCCAACAGAGTAGATCAGGACAGCTATGCTGTGGTGAGAAGAAAGAGACAGAGTGGAAAAAGGGGGGGTGGGGAGAGTATTGTACAAAATAATTTAAAAGCAGGCAACATCCAGGCCGTAAGTCTCGGGTCGCTAGGCAGGTTTTTACTGCTGAACCAGGTCTTTAACACTAGCTTTCCCTCCTGTGCTTGAATTATATAATACTGATGGATAATACTGGTGGTCTGGGATGGGCTGAGCATGGGATGGGGTGGGGGTTGCGGGTGTACCTCTACTGACTGCAGTTCTGTACCTTCTGCCTCCTAGAATGAGTACAAGATCACGAGCGTGCTCTCTCATATTGGATCAAATATGCAACATGGTAGGATACTCTGAAGGCACAAACCCCACATGCACATGTGCCTGGGTGCTATATCCTCAGTCTGATCATCCATTCATTTAATCCTGCAGGCCATTACATCTGCGAAAGCACTGACGGCAACACAAACTGGCTGTCGTTTGATGATGAGAGAGTGAAGCAGATGGACCAGAGATCCGTGCTGCGGCAGAGAGCAAACTCTGCCTATCTACTGTTTTACGAGTACAGGTAAGAGCTCATCCATAATGATAGCCCTGATGTTCTGTGAGTGTGATACAGGTACAAGTACTGCTGTATGAACATGTTGTGACCGGGCTGATGTCTGTTGTAGGGGTGCTGGTGGAGAGAGGTGAACCCCAGACCAGGGCCAGCCTCTAGTGAGACCACTCAGACCACTCTGCCTCTAAAAGAGAGGACAGCCATTTCCGGGTATGTTGTCCATTGCTTATGCTGTTGTTTGAAATGTATGTTATGAGCATTGTGGGAAAACGACATATAGAGATAAGGTTACAAAAGAGTACGTGCCAGGCTTTGTTGAATTCTGGGTGCAGACGAACTATGATCCATCAAAGCCAGGTTCAACCCGTGGCACCGATGTAAGCATTGTGAGTGTCGAGGTGTGTACATGGGGATATTTACAGTTACCCAGCTGCGCCAGTGGAAATTTAGTACAGGGTCAAAATGTGTAGAGTAAAGGCTGTGACTAGCTCCTGCCTGTCGCACCCCCTCTTATTAGGCACGGATTAGCTGGGGTTCGCTCTTGTACTGAACAGATTCTAATGATCAAGGCACGTCATTTTTGGCACGTACGCTACGTTAATTATACGGGGTGTTGGGAATTAAATCCGTTTGGACCTCTGTCTACCATCCTAAAAGTAATGGCACGGTATAATAGTTTAATAGAAAAAATGAGCTTCTATACATCTTGCAATGCCTCACAGTCATCCATTGGTACCCAGCCTTCCTCAGGTGTTTTGAACCTACAATACTCTCCAGCTGGTGGGTTATCAGTGATGACTAAGTCGCTGCCCATCTTCTCCTGGCTTCTGGCTCACCTCCTCCATCCAATTCCAGAACCAATAGGTGGCTCTTTCTGCTTCCTCCCCACATCCATGAGCTGCTGATCGTCTTTCCCTTCTTCTCAATCCTATGGCGGTCAGGAGACTCTGAGTGGATTGAGTGGGGAGTCTCCTGCATCCCACCTTCACTGGGAATGACTGAGCCTGCCAGATGTTGTCCATGCACTCCTGCACCAGATCTTGATATCTGGTTTCCTCTCTGAGGCCTCTGCACAGCCCTCCTCCTATTGTGCAGTCAGCGCTCCTAGGATGATCTTTCTCGGGTCTGTCGAACACATGACTCCATCTGGACTCAGGGTCGTTGACAGGGCCGCATCAGGGACCTGAAGCTTTCCTCCCAGGTCCATTCTCCGCTCCCATCCTTGATCTGACTGCTAAAGGTTGGCTTTGCTGTATTCAGGGCTAAGGAACTGGCTCCTTGCTTGACTGAGGTGTTAGCACGCGTTGGCTTTGCGTTGAGCTTGGAGTTTTCTTCTTTCCTGCTCCACGGTGGCTGCAAGCCCCTCTTGGTTCCCCTCTTTCCAGAGTTTACACAGTGGGCCTTTGTTCATTCCCCACCTGTGCAAATTCACTGGGGATTGCCTCAGTCGAGCCCCTCTATTGTACGCACAATTTTGCCGTTCCTGTGTCTGTAGGAAATTCTTCCATGACAATTGTCCCGGTGTGTGGAGTTTCATTCACTCATGAAGGACATACTGAAACTCAGATTTACTATTGCATGGACCTTTCTCCCAGCTTTCTTTACCTAGGTTCAGAGCACGGCAAGGTTGGCTGCTGATTCGGACTCTGCATTATAAATTTACGGTGATGGTACACAGAGGTCTTGATGAATTTAATGTTGAATAACATGTGCAATTCACATAGTATGCATGACATAAACAACGTGCCTTGATAAAATCTTTTTCAAAATTCCCACCCAGGAGATTAGTTGAAACAGTGCTACTACACAAAGGCACAACTTGCGTATTCCACCAAAACTTAACACCAACCATCCCCCTGTGCCCTTCTGTCTGCTAGCTGAATGAGGTCCATTCCCACTCAAATGGAATCTCCATCAATGTAATGTGTGATCAGTGTGTCCAAAGGCACTCTTTTATTGTCCACAGCGTTAACTAGTTGATATTTGTGACAAGACACAAATGACCGCTGCACCTTCCCATGAAGGTCTGACTAATAGAATTGGATTTCAGAATCTGTCGAGAGGCGCTTGAGGCTTTTCCCTCCCCTTGGTAGTGCTGAAAAAACCTGCATCACCACTAAGCACATCGCACAGCACATGTCCCTTTCTGTTGTGAATACACCCTTACACACCCCTTCAGCAAAATAGCAAACTCTGGCTAAACCGTGCCTAATAAGAGGGTACAACAGGCACAAGCTAACCACAGTCTCTACGCTATGCATATTTCCCTGTGTCTAGTTTCCATTGGCACCACTGGGTAATCATGAATATCCCTGTGCACACACCTTATGTGCACCCAAAATGCAATCCCCAATGCCCCTGGCTGAATTAGGCTTTGAGGAACATGGTATGTCTGAATCCAGAATCCAACATAGCTTCATGCGTACCCCCTTGGTACCCTTACCCTTATCCAGTACGACCCCTCCTGACTGGGACAGTGTCAGCGAGACAAACCGCTTGCCCCACCTCCGTCAGGGGGCAGTCCCTGTACTCGTGGCCAGGCCACCCGTACAACCAGCAGTCCTGCCCAACTGCGTGAGGAGGCCTGTGTGAGTTTAACCCTGCAGCCGCTGGTACTGGGTTCTGTGGGGGACGGAGCAGTTGGGGTAAAGTGGAGTAGGGAAAGTAGCGGACATGACCCTGGCTACCGATGAGGGGTCCTCCCGGCGATCTCCTCTGGACTGCTGAAACAGGTCGGGAGGCACGCCCATGTTGCCAAGTACACCTCCGCACCCTCCGAGGAAGTCACTCGTGCACGGCATTCGAAAGTCAGTGTATCTGGGCTGTCGATGGGGATGGGACGGCTGCAGCTGGCCGGCTGGGTCTGCCTGCAGCAGCATCCTCTGCCTGCCCCCGTGCCAGCTCAGAGAGGGCGCTGGTCTGCCTCTCCTGTAAAGCTGCGAGTTGGCTCAGGGGCTCAAACCATTACATTACATTTATTTGGCAGATGCTTTTATCCAAAGCGACGTACAAAAGTGCATTTGATGGCCATGGACAACTACAAAACACAGGTTAAATGACATGCATGCCTTTCAAACCCCAGTCTCACTGCATGCAGAACAGATAAAGGTTAGCGCTGATTATTTTATTGCCTCCAGCTGCAACTGCAGGCCTACTTAACTTGAACTCCCCTGCCATGCACCTGCAGCTAACTCTATGCCCACACCCCTTCTTCATACCCATGTGAAAGGTTGGAGTCCTTAGAGGGAGTCGGTACAATTGTGTGGTTATGTCCCAGTGCTTTTTTTTTGCTTTGTGTTTCGTTGCCGCCGCGTTTGTTTCCGTCTCCCCTATAGGTGGAGTTGATGATGTCACAGCCCTGCTGCGGAAATGCAGATCCAAAGATTTGTCAAGAGACTGTAACCACACCCCTCCGCCACACACATTTGAAAGGTTTGAGTCCTTAGAAGCTGAGTAAGTACGTTTGTGTTTTGTTACGTCCCAGTGTTTTTGTGCTTTGTGTTCTGCTGCTGCCGCGTTTGTCTCTGTCTCCCCTACAGGCAGAGACGATGACATCACGGCCCTGTTGCAGAGACGCGGATCCGAAGATGAGCTGAAGAGAGGAAGCACGTCATCGCCTGGCAACCAGACTGAGGAATGCCTGTTGCTGAGGACACTGGGACCATCATGGAGCAGCGTTAGTAGAAAGATGCCGGACTATATGTTGATTATGTGCATCTTTTTACATTAGTCTACAGTTTCAGTCTACTGCCTACAGTCCACGCTGTCTATTGTCTGCAATCTGCTAATCTTGATATCACCATCTTTGTTTACAGTCTTTTCCAAAACGTGTTGAAATCGCTAATAGGCTAGTAGCTTTTTAGTTATCGAATGTTATTTTAGATAAGAGTGCAGGTTTTAAGGATAGTCAGTGATTACCCCAGTTTCTACCTCGGAACATCTGCAAGGAATTGGCGGGCTGACTTGTAGAAAAGAGGACCATCTTCAAATCTGGCGTGGGTTGCATCTGCCTGCCTGGTGAGATCCTGCACCCTGCGCTGAGTCTGTATGCTTAGAACAAAAGTTACATAAGTTAGATCTAAATCTGCTTTGCTGTATAAAATTGCTGTATATTCTTGCCTTTTTTATATCACTTTGTGTTAAACTAGGTCTTCTTTTGGCTTGTGATTATTGTTGAGTTTGCTTTGTGTTACATCCAATAGCGTACACCTGGTTATTGTCATGCATGTGGATTTCAAGTCGAAGCAGTGTACTGTACATATCTGTGAAATAAAGAGAGATGTATTTTGGATATTTTGTGGCTGCGTCGTGCTTTGTGGTGTCCTCTCTCTAAAATCATGTTTCCCTGTTACCTCTGTAAGACTGTGTTGCTTGTGTAGGTTACACTTAGGATTTGGTTTTTTAAATGGAGACCCACAAGGCCCTCACCAAAGGAAGGTGATTCTGTTATTCAGGGTTAACATCATCTTTGCCATCATTGCCAACTGTTGGTCCACTGGCATTTTGCAAATTGGTACAATAGCAGTCCACTAAAGTCAGGACCTTCCAAAGTCTGTTTCCTTCTCAACTGCCCACCACAGCTGCCGGCAAAGTGCTGGGGGACCAACAGCTATGCTGACAGCCGGCCACTAGGTGGCACTGCATGTTTGCTGACTGCGTTACCTGACCTGTGTCCTATACTTCAGAAAGCAGTTCTCCTCTATTCTCCCATTTTCAAATGGGCATGTGAAAATAAGAGCAAGTTAACATGCTGGAGCTGCTTATGGTGGGAGGGTTTGTTTTTCACTAGAGAGGCTGATTCTGTTCTCCTTAGACTGGATTTCTCCAGGTGCTCTCCTCCAGGTGCTGTCAATACCTGTCATTTCACTTGAAGCCATTTTGTCACACTGTCTCTTGACTGCTGTCACCTGTCACTCACTGCAGATGGGACAAACACATCTCTCACTCAGAGGGCCTTGAAGTCAATGTAGCATCCAACTGTTGTCTATAAGGATTTAAAGGGCTTTCCACACTGGATTAGCAGTGCTTTGAGTTGGTGTGTTGAGGGAAAGACTACTCTCTGACATCATCAAAGAAAATAATGTCACCTGGGTCTGAATGACCCATATGCGAACACACAAGCATTACTGCAATGTGTGTGCATCCACTTGTGACTGATGCAGGTAATGTAGCTGCAAGGCCTCTCTGCCTCACAATGTTGCCCTTTCCGTTGTCTTGACAGTGATTTTCCGATTGGTTAATACGCCAATGATGACATCATCCATTTCACAAACTCACTACTGTCCACATTCGGACAAACAAGCATCTTTAATCCTTTATTTGGTATGTTCTGGTTTGCTGTATTAGCGTAGTGGTGGGGTGAAGGACTGTGGGGGTCTATCAGTCTTAATTTTAATAATGCGTTTCTCACAAGCTGATAATTCTGATTGGCAAAATCTGAAAAAAAGCAGGGGGCACCTGGATTTGAACCAGGGACCTCTTGATCTGCAGTCAAATGCTCTACCACTGAGCTATACCCCCATTCATTACATGAGTTTCAGCCGCGAATCTTAATCCGTGTCATTCTGTTCTATCTGTCACTTTCCATTAGCCGTGGGTATCTGCTACAAAAGGAAGGGATTTTCTCCTTTTCTTTTGATGATAAGAACCCAGGCTGGAGTGAAGCATATTCATTTCTGGCCCTGTGGAGGGACACAATGAGCAGTAATAGCAAGGCTTGATCGCGGGCTGGAAACTCAGGGTGAAAACGCCTCAAGCACAATGTTGTCCGACGACCCTGCGTGAACATTCGGCGAGAAGCGCTTCGCATTAATGTCGGGATGCTGGAGGCAACGAGAAGGACAAATAACACGAGATAGAGTCACTTATTTACACAGCCTCAGGGTCAGCATCCATCCATCTGATGGCTGTGAAAGAAGGGCTATGGAAAGAAAGGGAGCGCGTGCAGAGAAAGAGAGAAATAATGAGAGAGGGAGACTGAGATGCAGTGAGATGCAGGAGGAGGTTTTGTATGGAGTGGGCGGATATGACTGCATATTCATGAAAGCTCTGCGAGTGATCAGATCGCTCAGGTGCGGGGGTAGGTCAGCGCTCAGTCATGTCTGTTCAGTCTCTGAGATCTGGCACACAGCGATGTCACTGAGCACGTGCGAGTTCACACAGCTTTCCAGATCCGATTAACCCGTGTAGTTCCTCTTCTGCTTCTTTGCTCCAAACATGAGGAATCTTGGACCAGTGTTTTGTGACTGGATACATTCTAAAGCAAGGTAGGCACCACAGGATCCCACTGTAGGCATTGTCCTTGTGTTTGTAATTCTGGAAATGTGGAAAGTTGTTTTGGTGGATATGTGTGTTTTGTTTTACCTCTTCTGTGTGTCAGGTGTTGTTAGATGTAAGGAGGTGTGCTTTACACTTGTCACATTAATATCCATGATGATGCAATTAAATACAGTTTTGCAGTGTCAGTGTTGCTTCAGTTTGAATTGATTTTCTCCCCAGACACAGGTGTTGCCTCATTGTATGTTAGTGGTGGTGTAATGTTCCCTAGCCACCAGCAGAGGTCAGTGTTGATGAGGTGTTCATCAAAGCAGTGCTACTGATGCTGACTGATGGAACTGATGCTTTCCCAAAGGTCCAGGCTTCACAGAGAATTACAGATGAACCTGAGCTGATCTGTGTTGAGAAAAGGAAGGAGGTGGACAGGGGAAGGACAGAGGGAGGGAACGTTGAGTGCTTACAGTTCAAAGTTGACACTGAAGTTTTCTACAATGTCTGGGTGTCTGTCTATCACAAACTTTTCTAAAGCAGATCTAATTAAGCAAAGGCATTTCTTAGTCTGTTTTCAAAGAAATATTTTAGGAAAGAAACCACAGCCTGTTTTCTTAATTAGCTCTTGCAGTTTTTTTCACTCTGACATTTAAATAAAAAAAGAACCCAAATGCCAATCCTAAATGATCTCATCCTGGATATTTAAACAGAGTAAGAGTGACCAAAAGGTCATTTTGCCTGTCATTTATGTCTGAGCTCACTTTCTTTTCTTCCTTCCTGCAGTCTCACACCCTTTCTTTCATGATTGTTGCCTTTTCCTCACTCTATAAATTTGACTCCTACAGCTACCCATTTATGCAGCTGGATTACTGAAGCAGTTTGGCTTAAGATCTTAGCTCAAAGGTACAATGGCACCTTGGAACTGAAACCTTTAATCTCAGAGCTGCATGTCCCATTCCATAACTGTTATGCTTCACTGCTGCTGATGCCTCTGCCTCTCCCCCTCCATCTCTGTTTTAACCTCTACCCCTAACTCTCTCTCTCTCTCCATCTCTGTTTTCCCAGTACCTGCCCTCAGTCACTCTCTCCTCCATCTGTTTATCAGTCCTCTCTTACCCTGTCTCTCTCTAACCTCTGTTTACTCTACCTCTCTCTCCTCCATCTCTATTGTTTTAGTCTCCTTTCTACTCTACTCTGTCTCTATCTCTATTTCCCTCTCGTCTCTCTAAATCTGTCTTAGCCTCTACCTCTGTGTCTCTAACTCTTAGTGTTCTAAGTAGCCTCTACCCTGTCTCTCACTCTTTAGAGCTAGGCAGGAGAGCCAGGCTCCAGTGGTCATTGGCACAGCTGAGTGGAATGGGCCAGCGTGTGTGTGGGTTGGGAAATGGCTGCCAGGGTGTGGCTCAGTGGCAGGGCTGTGAGAGGCGGCACAGAGGAACGAGAGGGTCACAGGTACTCACAAAGAGCGCCACGAGCAGGACACTGCACGCCTGAATCAGCCAGAACCCCACAGCCAGATCATAATCATGAGCGCGGTTACCCTCCTCAGTATGGTGGAAGAATGTTGCCTCTCCAAAAAAACTGAATTTTCAGGAATAGCAGAAAGACACTCCCTTTGCATTTAGCAGCAAAGAATACTAGTTAAGTCACATGGTGATGTTCACCTACTTAATTAGTTTGAAAGTGAAGTCCAACGCGCTTCAGCCAAGTCTCCAGTGAAAAGGTCGTTTTTAGGTGCTCGACAGACTCTGAGGAAGACGCCCGTCGAAACGTCAGTCACCCCCCCGCAATAAACGTGCACACCTTACAAGTGCTCCAGTATCTTACTTCGGGTAGTTTATTTGAAGTGCCTAGGCAAAAAGCCTTGCTTACGTATCTACTTAATTAGTTGTCAAGTTATGAAACACTGGCTATGGACCACCGCATCATGGTTCCACCACAGCTCTATGGACCACCACAGGTCTTTATAAAATGAAGACAGGCTGTGCGTGAGCCTTCCTGGATGGGAGCTGTGCACTCCTGACCAGGCACACGTTTTACTCCGTGCCGTGACCAACAGCTTTCGTTGCCTTTCTCCCGCGCGCGCTGTACTGAAAGAGGACAGACTTGTGCCAGTTTGCCTTGCTTGCACTGGAACGGGTTGCGCACAGATGGTCAGCGGGAAACAGTTAGGGGGGAGCAGAGGACAGTGGAGTCCAACCCAGAGCTCTTAAAAAGCATTTATCAGACTAATAAATCAAGTTTTGCTTGAACCATAAAAACGCAAGCAAACACCGTGTGACATATTTTGATGAAGTTGCATAATGCACCCAGACACTGCTTTCATTTTATTGGTCAAACTCAAATGATGTCAGAAGGCCAGCGCTTCTCAGCCCACAGTTTCAGGAAAGCTGAGTTGCAGTTTGCGGGGGTTGGTTCCCTGAAATCGGACTGATTCCTGCAAAAGTTTGCTAACATTACGCTACGGGTCATAGATCGAGTTAACTTGAATTTCTCCCTTCAGTTGGAGCTCATGGTTCACCGAAGGGAGTGACCACAGATTCTGAGCAGCGTACTTCCCTGGAAGTTAGGCAGGCTTATTTTACCTCAGAGTGCCAATCTGGCTGGACTCATAGTGCTGTCTGGTTATGAGCAGCCCGGTCAGGTTTGCTCTACCATAAGGTTATGAGCCTAACAAGCGAAGCTACCACCACAGTGTCAAGACTGCCAATATCTCCTGATTGTTTGGTTTATCCAGTTGTGATGCCCCCTGCTTATCCAACCCTCTCTGTACACAGGGATAGACAGCGTTTGAAAAATGCATTTGCATGTATGTATTTTATAAACCTGTACCTCAAGACCTACACTTCCACCATTTTGTACCATTGTAGTTTATAGATACAATCAATTGTCAGGTATTTTGTAAGAAAACATGTTTTACACACATACATGCGTGCAAGCACACACACACACACACACACAGCATGATCCCAGAGGACAAGACACATACATATGCAAGCAAACACACATAGTTCACTCGCACAAACACAGACACCAACACGTGCACTCATACGTACACCCACACACAAATACAGTTTGACACATGCATAAACACACACACACAACAGAAATGTTCAGAGAAAGGTCAAATTGGTTCAGTGTGTGTGTGTGTGTGTGTGTCTGTATGTGTGTGCGTGTTGTGTGTAGTCGCAGATGTGGGAGAGCTCATCCAGAGATCAAGCCCTCAGGGTGATTTTAAAGGTCAAACTCGCTGCAGTGAACTGCCTCTGTCTTTTTTTGTGTGCAGCCCCAGTACGGAGACAGTGAGCAATCGCTTGTGTGTCCACACATCCGCTCATGTCAATAAGGGCCATCACAAGGAGAGGGAAAGGACATATCAGCGAAGGCCTTTACAAGAGCAGCGTTCGTGTGAACCCGAACGCAGCCACGCTCGCATACCTCCATCTTCTTGCAGTTTTTTACAACATTGAAATGATTTTGAATTGGCAGTGTGCTCCAATTCAATTCAGGATCTGTTTGGGAAATGACAGGAAATGCATTCTCTCTGATGACCCTTACAGACGGAAGGGTCTGCAGACTTTCCTTTCGCTTGGCTCCTGTTTTTCATCACCTGCGTGTTTCCACTACTGTCAGAGAAGACGGGAGCGTCGTCTGCGTGAAACTGACTCCATTTTGAGCGCGCCAGACGGAGAATGTTTGAAAGAAAGTCGTAACTCTGTGTGCTCGTTTGTTTCTGAGAGAGATAGAGGGAGTGGGACTAAGCGAAAGACAATAATTCTGTGCGTGTGTATATATGTGCATATATGTGTGTATCACAGAGATAAATTAGCTATGTGCGTATATATGCATGCAGTGAGAGAGACGTGGTGTGGGTGCACATGTGTGCGAGTTTGTGAGAAAGATAAATTAATAACTCTGTGTATATTTGCATACAGTGAAAAAGAGGAATAAATAATAATTCTGTGTGTCTGTTGGATGTGTGTGGGGGGGGGGGGGAGAGTACACCTGGGTTTGGGAGTCTTGCCATTCACCCTAAAAAAAGCAGCTGCAGGAGATCCCGCACGCTCGTTCCAATGTATGTGTCGATGCAGCGGAAGGGCTAAATGGGTGTGACCTGTCATTTGCCATCACTGTGGGGATCGGCCCTGCCTGTGCCTGCAAGTCACATACTTCTGCATTGGCTGCACACGCGGTCCCTCCCGCACGCAAATACCAGCTTTGTGCCCTGAATCTTAAATACAGCACTTAAATTACAGTCCACCCAGCTGAACCTTCCGCATCGCGCTTCCCAAGCTGGACAGTCTGCATCCATGCCAACTGCTTGCCACTGCATGAAAAACCGAGTTTCTGAAAAATATCCAAGCTGTTACACTTCAGGGAAATTTGGGGTGCGGCAGTTGTGAGTGGTAGTTTCCCCCATGTCAACACGTGTATTTCCAGAAACTTCTTGATCGGGGATTTCTGGACTTGGATATTCCCAATTAATCCACGAAGTCTGCCCACACTGAAATTTCACAACGTGCCCTGGGATGTCGAGGGCCTGGACAAGAACGCCTCCGTGCACAAAATCATGCCCGTTTGTGACACAGAGCTGTGGTTTCCAACACTGATGCAGCAGGAAAGGTGTCTGCTCTTGGATTTGTGTTTCACCCGTAACATACCGAACTGAATCACAGGGAGGCACAACGTGGATTTAATGCAGACCTGTAATGAGAGAACCCATACATACATAATTGTTAGGTTACACATACCTCTCTAAGGAGATATGATGAGAGAGAGTGTGTGTGAGAGAGAGAGAGAGAGAGAGAGAGAGAGGCACAAGCGATGCCAGAGGAAGAACTCGAAAATGAAAATGAAAGAGATGGAGATGGAAAGAACAGTTCTAGCCTCTTTGACATCGATGCCTCATCGGTTGTTCTGTTCCTCATGTTACATTACTATGGCAACAACAGAACAGCACTGAGGGGGGAAAGAGTGTGTGCGTGAGAGAGAGAGAGATGGATAGAGGGAGAATGGGACCATAAATACGGGAGGAGCTCCCTGTTTAAAGTGTGAAGTGAGAGAAGAGGAGGAGAGAGAGAGAGAGAAGGCAGAGTCAGAAAACGAGAGAGGCGTGCACGGACCGGTTTAAAGTGTAATGAGAAAGAGGAGAGAGAGAGGACAGCAGAGACAGACAGAGAGAAGAAGGGCACAGACCGTGTTTAAAGTGTGAAGTGAGTGAAGAGGAGGAGGAGAGAGAGACAGACAGAGAGAGAGCGTGCACGGGACCGTGTTTAAAGTGTGAAGTGAGTGAAGAGGAGGAGGAGAGAGAGACAGACAGAGAGAGAGCGTGCACAGGACCGTGTTTAAAGTGTGAAGTGGGAGAAGAGGAGAGAGACAGACAGAGAGAGAGAGCGTGCACAGGACCGTGTTTAAAGTGCGAAGAGAGGGAAGAGGATGAGAGAGGGAAGTGCCGCTGCCTGGCTGCCGAACATGTGTCTGCCCGCTCTGCTTATCGTCTGCCTCTCCCAGGCGGAGTTGGGGAGAGTTTGGGCGCGGGAGCAAACGGGTAAGGACTCTCCTTTTCTCTCTCTACCTCCCCTCCTCTCCTTTCCATCTCCTGTCTCCCTCCATCTTCCTCTCTGTCCACTCTCTCTGCCCCTCCGGTCTGCTCCATCTCCCCGCGCTCCTCTCCTGCAGGATCGGCGGATCCGGGGGGCTCCGTCGCACCCTTCAGCCTGTCGCTCGTCTCCGTCACGTGACTCGGCCCAAATCCCGCCCCCCCCTCCTGTGTTAAGAGATGCTACCGCGTGATTAGCCAATCAGAAAACCTGGGTGGTGCGGGTTAATTTTCTGTCACCTCGTGTTAACTTGAGTCACCTGTCTGGTCGCTGTCGGGTCAGCATCGGAGCAACGTCAAGCCAGCAGCTTTTGTGCTTTTGCGTTTTCTGGGTCTGCATATCCGGAAGTTTCCGTCATAGAAGAAGTTGACCAGGTTGCCGCAAGGTCGTGTTATCGTATGCAGTACTGTCAGGTTTATATTGGTCGGGGATTGAACTCGTTGCGGTCAGTGCTGTAGCGTATAGTGGAATTCCCGTCTTCGCTGCTCTCAAAGTCTTAATAAGCTGGCACAGCACACATCTGCCGTAGATTACTTGTGCTCATGGTTTGTTTTTAGTTTTTCGACCGGCTCAGTTTCTTGCTGTTTTAGAAGGTTTTTGGAATCAGGAGGAGGAGATTTTGGGGAGGATCTGGTTCTGCGGTGCTGTTGGGTGTTTAATCCCCCAGGGGGATGACCTAATCAGCATCGCCGTAGGAACACCGTTCCTCTGCCGGCAGGCGTGTGTGAGTCAGAGCTACGGCCCCACTGAGGGGAGCGTGTTTTTTTTGGCGCTGGTGCTTGTTTTGCTGCTGGCCTCCTGGACCCCCCTGCGGGGACCTCAGGACCACTGCTCTGTGTCCAGTGCATGTGATCTGCATGGGGAGCGCCCGTATCAACAGAGCCATTCGTCTTTCCACCTGTGGGTGGCATAGAATTAACATTGCCGGAGATGGGCTGCATGCTGACTGCAGGGTGATGTGTGTGCGTGTGTGTCTGTGTGTGTGTGTGTGCGTGTGTGTGTTTTTGGTGTGTGTGTGTATGTGTTTGTGTGTGTGCATGCATGCATGTGTGTGCATGTACATGTGTCTGTGTGTGTGTGTGCGTATGTGTGTTTTTGGTGTGTGTGTGTATGTGTTTCTGTGTGTGCATGGATGCATGTGTGTGCATGTACATGTGTCTGTGTGTGTGCGTGCATGCGTGTGCATGTGTGTGTATGTGTGTGTGTGCGTGCGTGTACATGTGTCAGTGTCTCTGTGTGTGTGTGTATGTGCGTGCATGCGTGTGTGTGTGCGTGCGTGTGCCCGCATTTGCATGGCTATAAATGTGGATTTGTGTGCCTGTGCGAATTTGGATTCCTGAAAATACATATAAATTTGGATTTGCGTGTGAGTGTTTGTGTGCCAGCTTACTAGTGTTTGTACTTCTTTACCACCATGTATTCCATATTCAGAATTTCCAGTTGCTCTTCTTCTCCAGAGGGGGCGCTGTCTTGTTCACTGGGCACTCGCCTGCCGCTGTGAGACAGAAGGAACATCACTCAGTCTCTGATAAAGAGAATTAACGGCCCTGAACAGACTGAACGAAGCGGGTAGTGTGCTGAGTCAGCTAATGCTGAGCTGAGCCACGGGGAGCCTCCCATTCTGTTCCTGGGGACCTCAGACACGCCCAGATTCCTCCAGCAACCCGTTCCTCCGTGGGCTCAAACTGCTGTCCCGCTCATGCTGATGAACGACGATAAGAAGTCTAACTCGTGCAGAGCAATTCGAACACCACCACCAGATACCACTGCAGGACAGCTAGCAGAAGACAGCTCGTCTTATACCTAAGCCCCAAACTGTCCCAGCGTCACCCTGTATGAGCGTCTCATTGTCCTTTCTTCCTTCATACAGCAGGACCGTTGCATTATGGGTCGGCACGTTGATAGAAAAGTTTGCTTCGCCCTTTGCTCTTTGCTTTTTGTGGATATTACCAAAGGATATGATGTCATGCAGTTTTGGAAAGAGGGAGCCATTTCTCAGAGGTTGAATAGCCAGTCTAGCATGATCGCGTGTTTGTAGTAGCTACCACTTGGCTGCTAAATGAAACTTCTCTTTTACAAATTGACGTTAGTTTATCGCTTCTGAAGGACAATTAGGTTATAAAGTTAGCTGACAATTTCAGGTTAATAGCTTTTCATAGACAACCTGCAGCCAACAGGACAGCCCTCGCCTACTTACAGGACATGATTCAATCCTACACGCCAGCTCGACCGCTCTGCTCTGCTGCAGCAGGGCGACACCCCCTGCCATCCGGGTGAAGGGTTCTCGCTCGTCCCTACCACGGAGCTTCTCCACCCTAGCTCCCCAGTGGTGGAACAAACTCCCTGTTCCTCTACGAAACGTTCAGTCATTGACTTCTCTCTTCAGACTATACCTCATTTATAAAATGAACTTAGGATAAATTTTGATCTTAAGTATGACTTACGCAGAAAATCACGTATAAGTAGTTATTTATAAAACCTGACTTTGACGTGGAAATGATCTTATCTCTATGCAAAGTCTAGACTTAAGTGATTTTCCTGCTGGCTATGTAAGATCATTTATGACGTAAGCACACCATCGGAAATGATCTTAAGACTAAGTTCAAGTATAAATCTAAGAATATTTTTATAAATGAGGCTCCTGGACTAACTATCACCACTCTGTGGGGCACTCCCAATCTGGGATCATTTTTATGAATAAAATCCCCCTCTTTCATGCTACACATGTACCTCATGTGCTACTTTCATGTTACATGTACTTCTATCTAGCGCTTACTGTTCTTTGTATCAGTATCTTGATGTTGTAGCTTGTCATGGACCCTAGTTCGACTTAGCATAGGTTAGGTCAAAGAGTAATGTTTACTGTGTAAACTAGACTTAATGTGCTCATGGCTATGAATAACCGTTACAAAATGTGCATTGTACCTTATCGGACCTGTGTTTTGTAGTTGCCTTAATGACTTTTGATATGCACTTGTTGTACGTCGCTTTGGATAAAAACGTCTGCCAAATGAATGTAATGTCATAGCTAAAATTCATGCATCAAAGTCGAATGGTAACTTCCAGCTAAGTTGGTTCAAATCGGCTGTGATGCATTGAATTTAGCAATGAACTGCTATCGGCTAGTATCGCCGGCTAACTTTAAAGGAGTACCATGGTGATTTTCACACTTTCTCGGTTTTATGTGCTATTTGCACAAGAGGCATTGAAGAAACACAATGAGCAAAGTATTAAATATGTCCGTTCTGTATTTTTGGAGAAATACGCGTTTTAAATTCATCGTCCTATTTTCAACCGGTTGAGAAAGTTGTCATTTTGCTACGTCACGAATACAGTAACCACTCCCATTTCCACGCCCCGTAAAGAAATCTGACAGGACACGCCGTCCTGCTGTTCAGACAATGCAAATATTTGACTAACGTTAGGTTCACTTAAATTAGAGTGCCTTTAGATTATTTCTGATTATATTCATTTAGCTAGCTAGCTAACGTTAGCTAGCTAGGAGGTTTGCTTTCATAAGGCAATGTTATCGATAATGTTAGCTTGCTAGTTTGCTTTCACGAGGACGTTATAGTTGTGCTTTTATCTTAATTTGGCTAGCTAGATAGCAAAAATTATAATTGGATATAAGTCAACGTCCTTACCTTAGCTATCTATCGATGCTTGATATACTACTAAGCTAGCTAGCTTGTGAAAATTCAGTCTCCCAAAGAGAGCGCGTATCATGGGGGTAGCTATGGTAACGGGGCACGGTCTGTCAATCATAGCTAACTGACAGTTCTCATTACCACGCCCAGACGGTTCGGGTGAATTTTTATAGTGGGAAATTTAGGCTTAGAAAAATACGTTTTAAAGTACATTGAAATGACTGAAGAATAAAACAATTATGCACATTTGTTTTGTTGTTGCCTGAAGACAACTGGGAAGTGTCACGTTCAACCACCATGGTACTCCTTTAAAACCTATAATGCTACAGAAATGTGTGTTACCATCTAGTCCCCTTCTGCGTCTGACTCCAAACCAAGCTGTCTCTTTTTAAAATGTTGTTTGTGTAATCTTCTACAGATGTGTCATACAGCACCCAGAGCTGTGACACAGCTAGAATCAGTTATTCATCCGTTTTCAATTTTGTCGAGGATGTGAAAGCATTTCTATTTGCTGATACTGCAAATCTGAAGGTCAAAGTTCAACACTGTTATACATTTACCAAAGGCGAAGGGCAAATCTGCTTCTCAACAGGAAGTGATGGCGTTTCTTCGCCTTTCACACGGTTTTGCATGGAGGCGAAGGGTAGGCGAAGCAAATATTCACGCATTTTTTTGCCGGTGTGATTGCTCCAAATCTGTTCTTGAGAAGTTTACTCAGACAAGGCAAACTTCAGCTAATGTTGGCTATCGTTCAACGTACGGCTTTTTGTGTTTGCGACAAATGTTTTGTAACATGAGTAAACAATTTGGAAAGGCTGCATGCGGAGAACAGGAATTACTGCCAAAGAGCAAAATGCCAAGAGAATAAGTACGTCAATCATCCATTAGATCTTATCGCTCATTTTTATGAAAGCGTAATATTTGTTCCTGATGTTGAGAAACAGTCCAGGGTGAAAATGTCCCCCTTTCTCATTGCTGCGTCCATCTTGATCAGATCATCGCCTCTGAGCGAAACAGAATCCTTTGTTTCAAACGGATCAACACTTGAACGCTTTATTGGGACGTACAGTGGTTCGCTGTACAACGTTCTCCTTGTGGAGCGCACGTCCGCTCTTCCGATGTTCCTCTGCGGTGGGGAGTTAAAGCGGGTTTTAGGGGAGCGGTGGGCTGCCTCTCTGGTTCAGATGGATCCGGTTCTTGAGTCCTTGGCTCACTGTTCTGCTCCAGTTTCCCACAGCCTCCCTGGGTGGGTTCTGGCTAAGACTGTGCTCTTCTCCCGCCTGGAGTATGACTTGCAGAGCCATTCGTGTCCGGTTTTTGTTTTGGGGGGGGGGGCTTTTTCAGCTTTATTTGATAGAACAGTGTAGAGAGACAGGGAGAATTAGGAGGGGAGAGAGGTAGACACATGCGACGAAGGTCAGCGGTTGGATTCGAACCTCCGACGTCGCGGCTCGCACTGAGCGTGTGGATAGCGCTCTACGGGCTGCGCCACTAGAGGCCCCTTCGTGCCCGGGTTAAGCGGGTAGATCTCAAGTGGATCTAAACCTCCTAATCTCGCTGTGGATCACAGTCAAAGCGATTCGGTCCCGTCTTGAGGTGGAGGGCGCTTTTCTGTGTCCTGTCAGTGACTGGACGTGAACCTGAGGTGATGCTGACTTGACTCTGCGGGATTATCCTCGCACAGTCGCATCATCCGTAGTCCGTCCCTGATCGATGTAGCGCTTCCTCCTGAACACTGCCATAATGCCTGTGTGCAGCACAGCAGGCCTCTGGCTGGGAGTGCCATCGGTTCAGCTGAGAAACTTTTTTATCTTCTGGGGAAAAAAAGCTAAATGTCATTGCCTGTTTGTATTGATTACCATAGCACAAGCTCTTGGCACCTAAATTGCGCCGTGAGCGAATTCAATTAACTGTAGAACACTCGTGGGAAATAAATTGGCAGAACTCGTCGGTTGTTGCATTTCCGGGCCCTGGCGGCCATCTTGAGGTGGTTTGTGGAGGTACCAAACTGAATAAGGTTGCATGGAGCCATGCGACCCCATTTCCTTTCTAGTTCTTCTACAGTTCCACGGTCTGAGTCCCACCCGAACTGTCAGAGGATCTATCCGTTATGGGAATATGACTGGGTGAGTTTGGGAATGAATAAACAAACAAAAAACCCATTTGAAAGAGGCTGAGTTTGACTAAACCGATATTTTGCTTCCTCTAATGAGAAAGGGAAGTTCAATCTGGCTTTCCTCTAATACAGACAGATGACAGCAGAGTTTGTTATTCAGATGTCTGTTGACAATCTGGGTTAAGTCCTGTGAGTATCAATTCCAGGCATGCTGCAACAGCTCGCAAGACAACAAAAACCATGGCATTCTGGATCTAATAAGTCTCCTTCTCCTTCTAGCTGTCTTTGTACTGTACACATCTGACAGAAATGAAAGAGGAGAGAGGATTCTTTTAACGGGAGCGCAAATGTAAGTTTTTACCAAATAACACACCTGAGCTATGTTTATTTCCGTCTCTCGCTGGGTCCCGGGCGAAGCCACAAGAGAGAGGTTTCTGCGAGGAGGTTTACAGAAGGGGCGGCCGAGGGTGCATTTCCCAAACTCCCGCCCTTTAATCTGGGGGCTGCTGTGATCTGCTGTCGGCTGCAGAGGCACACAGATTCCACCACCCTCACACTCCTCCACGCACAGAGCGCCAGCCCCCCCCTTCCCCCAACCCAATCTGGCTACAACAGCCCCACCCTCACACAACCCCCCCACCCCCCTCCATCAGCCCACTACAGCCCCACCCAGCCAGAGTGGGCCACATGCAAGCAGGGAAGTGTGCCAAATACAGTGTATTTGCGTGTTTTTCATATGTAGTGTGGGTTGATTTGCCAGTGATTTTCTACCACTGTGGGATATGCAACCTCGGCCTCCGCCATTTTGATTTCAGTTTACAGATATGTTTATTTGGGAGGCGTTTTTGCATTTTGGAACAAAATTAATGTTAGTGTATTTTGCCACGCGTGGCCCTTGTCAGAACTGAGTACGGAGCATGCTCTCGAAGGCGTTCGCTACTGACGGTCCTGCCCTGTTGACTTGGGTAACAGAGGTAAATTTAAGATGTTCCTCATTTTATCCCAGCTTTGGGTGGTGCCTTGCTGGTGCCTTCATATGTGCCTCAAGTCAGAACGTTTGGTCTTTCTAATGTCCTTGGTCCTCAACTCGGGCCAGTCTGGGGAAAGAGGTGTGGTCACCGTTTAAAGGAGTATGGAGGGGACACACATTTTTGTGGCTGTTTTTCCATGAGACTGAACAACACCATGGAGAGGTTGCATGAGTGAGGTTTAGAGTGCCACTGTCACCTCTGAGGCCCACCAGTGGCCAAAAGTCAGGCTGGTGGTCTTTGACCCAAAGCTTCAGGAGTGAACTACCTTGAGCTTTTTTTTTTAGCTCAAATTGGCCAGCCAGACTGAAAATGCAACTAGTGAGATCCAAGCCTGTCAGTACAGAGGAGTGTCATTCTGTGCTGCCCCCTACAGGGAAGAAGCAGCATTAACAGTGTTCTCTGGGGCTGTCACATTGAATTAACTATTCTACTGAATGTAGCCAAGATTGATTAGATCTGTCATCTATCTTTTGCAAAAACAAACAAACAAACACAAATAGATAGACAACCATTTCTATGTGCACAATGATCATTTCTGTAACACAAGTCCCACAAAACTGGGAACTGACATTCTAAGGTCCAGTAAAGTCGGGCTAAGGGAAATGCGGGCAGCTGCAGTGTATTCTGGTGTATTCGCGTAACCGTGCGACACACCCTTGTGCGCAGCCGGCTCCAGGTTTTCCAGCTGGGCGTAGTTTTGTGGTCCGTCAGTGCCGTGCCGCTCGCCGTGGACGCGTGGGTTCAAGCAGTCGCATTCGCGGGCTCCTCCCCAGCGGGGACTCGACCACAGACGTCCATGCCGCAGTTTATCCCAAAAAAACGTTCTCTCGTGCCAGACCGTCACAGAGGAGTCCCTCTTTGTGTACGTTTCCTTTTGTGTGTGTGTGTGACGGGGAGGGCGTTTTGAGTTTACGGTGTGTTTGTCGTTGTGTGAGAGCGTTTGTCCTGCTCCGCCCAGCCTCCACACAGTTTAGCTGCGGTCCCCCGACAGGAGATCCCCATTTCACAAGCGACTGAGCTGAATTCTGGTGTAGGGTGATGAGAACTGTGGGTACACTCCCAGGAAAAAAAAACGGTTCTTTGGCTTGTCTCCGTTGGGAAACCCTTTTTGGTTTTTTTTGTATGGCTGGTGTGAAATGTGGGAAAGCTCCCAGATTGAACCATTTTGCGCAACAAAGAACCCTCGCACGAGAGAGGCAGACGTGGGCAGCCAGGGCTATATCTGTTTCTGGTTTTCATGCCAACTTTAGCCTTAATTGTGCCATCTGACATTTTAACCACATTTCTTCATGACCACACGAATGACAGCTGAAGTCTGTTCTTGTGTCCCTATGTGAAATTTTATTCCACTGATTCACCTGTTAGAGTGAATAGTGTTGTATATGCAAAATATAAGCAACTGGTTGAAAAGCACTGATTCACTCTTAGGTTAGAGTGAATCAGTGCTGGTGTATACAACCAATTAGCTCATTTAGCCAGGATAATCGGTGGGAACAGAAACCTGCGTACACAACACCCCTACAGGACCAGAATTCCCCTCCCTGCTCTACGGAGACACAGAGGGGCCTTTTAGAACCCTTTCTTCTGAGAGTGTATGTTTTCAGGCACATGGACGGGTCTGCGCTAGGCCCTGCCTAATTTATCTGGGGACGGGACAGGGCCCCTCGCTCCACGAGGCCACCAAACTTGGAGCTCTTCTGGGTCATCTGGGACAGATCGACAGCGTCGAGTCCTTTTGTTCAGTTCGCCGTTTTTCTTTTTTTAACCACGGACACATGTTCCCGTTTTCCTCGCTTTTATGACGGTCCAATGATTTCCTGTTGAAACCCGTCCCATGACCAGAACAGCAGGAGGAAGCTCTGCGGAGAGGCCGGCTTTGCAGAGCCGACGGGGGGATTAATGCGCGATGCAGAAACACACACATCGCGGACCGGAGGCCTGCAACTAATTTGGGACGAACGGGGGGCGGGTCGACGGGTCCCCGTTGCGACCTTACGAGAGAGAGCACGCGTGTGAACATAACGGAGTGTTCTTCGCTTGCCGTCTCCCCTCCCCTTCTCATCCTCCAGCCCGCTGTTTTTTCCCAGCTATTTACGGACCGAGCCCTTTCTACGCCCGCCTGATCGCGCTCGTGGGTTTTTATGCTTCTTTTTTCAAAAATAAAATCTCGTAAAAGCGCAGATATACATTTGGGTTACTCGCCGGATGAATGGCGGTGCTTGTGGTGTTGAAAGTAAGACTTTCCACCATTTCATCATTTGCTTTTTTTCAGGGCTGATTTCATTGGGCATTTTGCTTGAGGGCATTTTGCCATTAGCCTGGGCCATGCCCTGTCATGTGCAACCTGAGCCTGATTGGTCAATTTCTCCTCAAACTGATTGGCTAAATTTTCTGAAATTAATGTTTATATTTTCAAACTTATTATTAGGAAGACTTAAAGTATAAACATGCTGAAACATAATATTATTCTGAAAATAAAAAGGGCTGTTCATTCTTAGATTGTTTATTGTGTGAAAACAGAAGCCTTGCCTGTAACTTTGCATGCTTGCCGAGCGTCTGTAAATTTTGGGTAGTGCGGTGTGCCTGGTTTACCATGCGGGGCAGCCCGGTTTAAATCCAGTACGGTTACCCTGGTGCCAGCCCAGTGTACTGGTGAGATACACCGGGGGATAAACAGGGCTCTCTGTGTGCGAGATGACTAGAGCTCTGGCCTGGGGCTCACGACTTGATGTGTTTGTCTGGACCCGACACACATACACACGCATACACACACACAGGCGTGCACATATACCCACCCACCCACTCATCCACATACACACACATGCATGCACACCCACCCACCCACCCATCCACATACACACACTCAACATACACACACACATGCAGACACACACGCATGCACACCCACCCACCCACCCATTCACATACACACACGCAGACAAACTCACCCACCCACCCATCCACATACACAGACGCATGCACACACACTCACCCACCCACCCATTCACATACACACATGCATGCATGCACATTGATACCCACACATATACACACTAACCGCAAGCATATGCACACACACCCACTGGCGCCTACACACAGTAACGACTGTCATGTCTAATGGCGGAGAAAATCTCTGAAAGACCCAGGCTGTGGGGGATTGTGGGTAGTATTCTGTGCGGAAAATAATCTCTGTAATGCACTTGTATGACACATCCCTGAGTTGATCACAAATGACCAGAAGACGACACCAATAAACCATCCCCTTCACTTCCTATTACTCCGAATGACAGCACACAACTCATGAATATCACAGGGGACACGGCTGTGCGCTCCTGCAGTGAGATGGAGTTATTACCCCACCCCACCCCACCCCACCCTCTTCATCGCTCCCTAGCCTCGGTAACGTCATACATCTCTCTTTGTCTGACATCTCTCCCCCCACATCCCTTCTGTCATTTCCTTATGTTTCCTCCATGTAGTCAACTGGTTAGGCAGCTTTACTGCTGTGAAGATCTTTGCAGGCTCCAGATTATGATTCTCTCCACTTAATGTAACATAGTATTCTATTTTAGCAGGGCGTATATATATATTATAAAACATGCACAAACAAGCCAATGTAATATGTTTTCCTTGACGTGACTGAGTGACATTATTTGGACAGCCAATGCTCTAATGCTGAGCTCCTGGTCCAACTCATCTTCGACTGGTTATCTGATGGTACCTTTAACACCACAGCTCGGCACAAGTGAGGTGACCAGGGCTGTGTTTAAGGTGGAACACATTTTGCTGTTGTTCACCTTAGAGAACATGTTCACTCAGAACAGCCCCAGCTCGTGTGCGCTCCTCAGATGGGATCGCCCGAGAGACAATGACTGTTATTACTGGCCACAAGGTACTGCAGGAGTGCTCTTGCGAAATGGAGGACGTTTATCTCTTGCTGGTAATCTGTGGGAGTCTGACACGGCACTAGGAGATGCTTATACAGTGGTGACCCCCAGGGAGTCCTGGCTGCCTCAAAGCCATCCTTCCCCCGGAGCGGTTAGGAGCCAATCATCTCACTGCATTTCCCACGGTTTGCCTTCACCGCTACATTCTGCAACAATCTTTCACATAAGCTTACTCCTATTTGGAGGGTGTGCAAGCAGAGGCAGTGAGTGACATACACATATGTGCATGTCTGTCATCTCCCTCTTCTGCTGTTGTTTACATGTTGCTTTTGAGTAAGCGGCATACAACCGAGATGATGGTGAAGATCAAACCAGTGCCAAATGTGGCAAGCTCTAATGCTGCCTGGGAGGACAGTGCCTCTTCACACACCAGTGACCCCTACTGGTTGAACAGATACCTGAAAGTCAGTCAGTTAAACTGCATGCAAAGCAGGAGTGTCAAACTCCAGTCCTGGAAGGCCCCGGTGTCTGCTGATTAGGTGTCCAATCTTATCCGGCTGGTGTGGCTGCAGGTTTTTTATTTAGCCCAGCACTATGATGAGGCTGCATAAGGTAGAGAGACATTCTCAATGATTTAAACAGTAGTCAGACTGCCAGAAACGGGTGTAGTTCACAACTGGCAATTAACAATGTCAACACCTGAAAAAAAATTCAGGATCATTGAGTAATTTTTTTTTTTTTTTTGTATTAAAAAAAGAACATCATGAATAAAATGCATTTTCATTGTAGACTTTTTTTAATATAGAAAATTGTGCTCACAAATACTTTCTGACCCCAAAACAAACAACTAGCTTCCACACAAAAAACAAAGATGGCAACTAGTAAGTTCTTAAAAACATGTTTTATTGGCTGAAATAGCATCACATGTGCACTTATGTCCATGAGTATCTGCAATTGGCTACTTTAATCAAACTACATCAAATTCTTATTAGTAGATGTAGCTAAATGTAGAATGGTGAGACTGGAGCATTTGTCATTTAAATCTGCAGGAAAAAGGAGAAAACCCAAAGTATGTGGCTTTCGTGTGGATGCGTGAAGTTGTATCTGAATTCTGTGAGTTCATACAAGACCAGAAGGTACAGATGTTAATGTTCTTAAGGGATAGAATCAGTGTACATTGAATCTGTTGCTCTTTAAATACAGGGAGTATTTCACAAAGCAGACTTATCGAGTTAGCTGGATAACTGCACAGATTAAAACCCAGAACAGCTTTCTACCTTCAGTCCATGGTCCAGATTTTGGAGGGAACCGCGTTTTACTCAAGCGGCCAAAACCAGACTTGGTTTTTGAAGCTCATTTCCTGGTCTTGTTGTTCCTGATTGCTCACTAGCGCTACTACGGTTGGCTCCAGTATAGGTGTTTTCATATCCGGTTTCCATATAAGTCTACGGTACAAATACAGTCAAAATACAAAGTCAATAATTTTTGCTCATGAGAACAAATAGTCACAATATGTGTATTTTATTCGTCTTATGACTGTCTATGGGTTGATTACATGATTTATTGTGTCATTTGGGCACTGTTATAATATTTGTTGTGGACCAATGAGGTACAGTTTACGTCACTTCCTGATTACTGCAGAGGACTACGCTACAGTCTATGGTCACTGGAGTGGGAGGTGGTGCCTCTTGGCCATGACGTTGCGGCTCCGACCACGGTAGCTACACACGTGCGAAGTCAGAAAATGCAGGCATCCCATTTCGTAGTGATTTCATTGTGGCGTGTGCTATTTACAGCTGCAGTACGACCATAAAATAATCCTGCTCTGAAGTTTTTCGGTAGCCGAGTCATTTTTACTATTTCCTTTAGCCTACATAACCAAATAATTAGTTGTCAGAAAGCGTAATCGGCTTGCTACATTTGGTAGTCCAGTAGCCTATGCTAAAACAGTTCGCAACTTCGGCTACCAAGCCATTTGACTAGCTAACCCTGACCGGCAAATATATCTGTCAAACGTGTCTGACGGCTTGTCAGTCGTGTACATTCCGTAAATGTCTACCTGGGCCTTGCTTCACGCATGTGACAAAGCTACTATAATCCCGATTTTGGGATAAAGTCTGCTCGAGACCCATAGTTTGCGCCGCTGGCTTACAGGCAAGCCAATGCAAATATTTGACTAACGTCAGGTTCACTTAAATTAGACTGCCTTTTGAGGACTATAAAATTATTTCTGGTTATATTCATTTAGCTAGCTAGCGTTAGCTAGCTAGGTAGTTTGCTTTCATAAGGCAATGTTATCGATAACGTTAGCTAGCTAGTTTGCTTTTATGAGGACGTTGTAGTTGTGCTTTTATCTTAACTTGGCCAGCTAGATAGAAAAAATTATAATTGGATGTATGTCAGCGTCCTTACCATAGCCATCTATCGATACTTGATATACTACTGAGCAAGCTAGCTTATGAAAAGTCTCCCAAAAAGAGCGCGTATCACGGGGGTAGCTATGGCAACGGGGCACGGTCTGTCAATCATAGCTAACTGACAGTTCTCATTACCACGCCCAGACGGTTCGGGTGAACTTTTATAGTGGGATATTTAGGCTTAGAAAAATCCGTTTTAAAGTGCATTGAAAAGACTGAATAATAAAAAAAAAATTATGCACATTTGTTTTGTTGTTGCCTAAAGACAACTGGGAAGGGTCACGTTCAACCACCATGTTACTCCTTTAATGTGTGGTCATTGTGGTTATTTTTGTAGGGCACACTGAAAAGTGCAGAACTCTCAGAGCTGTATAGGTCATTCATGGCTCACCAAGGCACGGTTAGGGTGATGGCCTACCTGCAGTCCCAATTTTAAAAGGGCCCGACGGTACAATTCCTTCTGCCGTGCACACGCAGTAGGGTCAGAATCAGTGTACATTGAATCTGTTGCTCTTTAAATACAGTGGGTATTTCACAAAGCAAAAGTATTCAATTAGCTGGATAACTGCACCGAGTAAAACCCAGAACAGCTTTCTACTTCAGTCCATGGTCCAGATTTGGGAGGGTACCGCGTTTTACTCAGCGAAATTATCCAGCTAATTCAGTAATCCTGCTTCGTGAAATATCTCCCCAGTTCGGTTCTCACACCTTACAGCAGATAACCAGAGCAAATAAGCAGCGTGTTATTTCAGATGTGCAAAAGTTAAAGAATGCTGCGCAAAGCCAATTCACAATAAGTAAAATTAGCCAAATGGACCTGCAATCTCAGAATCCGATAGCTAGCTAGCACCTAAAATGTGTACACGTGGATAGAAAAGCTATCGATACCAAACGGCATTTCATAACAATTAAGGAATGTATAGGAACCAGTTTATTATCCTGCACTCATTTTTAAATACAATTGGTAAATAAAGTGCACAATTTCTTCAATGCGTCACGTTTGAGAACGTCTAAATGTGAAAATTACTAAATGAATGGGCAATGTTCTTAAATTATCTGGAAACAAACTTTGGGCCTATACGGTTACGTGTTAAATTACTTTCAAAAAAGCGCACTAAACTCGTATAGGAGTGAACTTTGCCGCCTTAAAAATGTTAAGCAATTTAATTAAGTTAGCTACTTCGGTTGGCAAATTCTCAGACTAACGCGCGTTAAAAAGCTAAACGAACACAACATTTGTTAACCAAGGTTAGACCAAAACAGATGTACATACTTTGGTTTTTGTTTGTTTGAACGCTGGTTTTCTTGCGAGCCCATGGGGAAGGATTCGCAAAAGGTAAAGCAGCATTCAGTTTAATCTACTCAGTTTTACATTACCCAGGAAGCAGTGCCACGGCCTCAGAGACAAACTCTTAGCGGCAGCCGAGCTGTCCGCAGCCATGGCACGCTTCACCGCGTGACAGAGCACAGCAGAGTAAGCCTCTAGACTTTTTTTCGTGGATTCCGTCAATACGCCCAAAACTTCCCGTGAGGTTCTGAAAGCTAGAAACAAAACAGCAACCATGTCAACGAGAAAGTAAAGAATAGTTAGGGTTAGAAAGTTACTCTACGAGCAGAGCGCCTCTGGGCGACGATTTTATAGTGGATTTGACGTCACTTCTACTGTCCGTAAAACATCCAATACGTGCGCGTACACAATTTACGTCATCTTGTACTTGTGGCGAAGAGTGTGATATAGTAAGGCAGCTAAATTTATCTTGCAAATAAATTTTTCAATGATATTAATGGCCAAATACATAGGGTGTTTATATTCTATTGAGCCATATCTCTTGATGCATGGCATCATTGCATGGTGAGGGCATT
Organism: Anguilla rostrata; assembly: GCF_018555375.3. Taxonomy (NCBI): domain Eukaryota; kingdom Metazoa; phylum Chordata; class Actinopteri; order Anguilliformes; family Anguillidae; genus Anguilla; species Anguilla rostrata. Next base: position 3,006,150 of record NC_057949.1, read on the forward strand.
GAAAATACACGTGAAAGATACATATGCCACACATTTCATTTGGCGAAGGGTTCCGTACACACAAGTAGCCCAACTTGTTTGTTTGATCAGGCACTCATGGTTTAAAAATAAAAAAATAAAAAAATTTATAACAACATTTTTTTTTCACTGTTGTCATGTCCCTGTCCCGTCCACATTTTATTTTCAACTTGAAAAGGACAGGGGGGAAAAACAGCTTAATTTATGCTTCTGTCGGTGTGTAAGGCCAATGTGAGGATAGCACTCAGATTGACAGGAAATTCTAAATATATACAAGGACATTTCCGCTTTTTTAATTTGGACCTCCTCAATACATTATTGATCAAGTTTCAGATGGAAGCCACTCTCTCCACTAAGAACATGCTGCTGCTTTGTGACTTAGCAAGCAGCAGTAGATTAGTGCCCTGGCAGCTATCCCACTCGCATGTTCCTTTGCAGGACTAATTAGTGCGCGTCTTCATTATTTACACTCTGAAAGCCCGTTTCCTAGGGAATAAGAACAGGGGGCCATGCAGTATTTGTTTGAATGATGGATGAGCTGGACTAAACCCGAGACATGGGAAACATCGCTCACTCAATAATGATAAAGAGCCTTGTTATGCGATGATCAAAGATTAACTCTAGTGCTGAGTATATTCCAGTTCTGGAAAAAAAATGTTCCTCATTATCATTAATTTATCTATATTATAATATCTATATTTATTATCATTTAGCCATATTATCAGCATCTCTATTTTAGTGCAGCACCTTTCTGAGTACTTCACTGATGGGGCTGGCAGTGTGGAATTGGCCCAGTTGATTGACAGCCCACCTTACACAGTCT